>NC_064408.1:11672500-11972500 GCF_023375975.1 Astyanax mexicanus
TTTATTTTCCAGAACTGCCCTTAAATCTCCTGGGCATGGAGTTTAACAGAGCTTCACAGGTTGCCGCTGGAATGCTTTTCCACTCCTCCATGATGACAAATATCACAGCACTGGCGGATATTCCAGACTTTACGCTCTTCCACCTTCCGCTTGAGGATGCCCCAAAGATGTTCCATTGGGTTTAGGTCTGGAGACATGCTTGGCCAGTCCATCACCTTTACCCTCAGCCTCTTCAATAAATGCTGAGCTTCTTTGGATTATCAACGCAAAGTCTATTCTGAGTAGACTCTGCTCTTTTAAAACGCTGGATGATTTTGGCCAATGTGCAGCAGCTCAGTTTCAGGGTGTTGGCAATCTTCTTGTAGCCTTGGCCAGCTTCATGTAGTGCAACAATTTGTCTTTGAAGATCCACAGTTAACTCTTTTCCACCAACAAAGAGCTGGTGCCGGAGCCGGTTCCTGCAAACGTGCGAACCTTTCAAGAACAGGCCCGTGTTTCCACTGCTTTATGGAGTCACTCACTATGTATGTGAATGTGGGCGTCAACAGAAGTCAGGGGGAACCCGAGCTCCTTTTGAAACTTGTGCTGCTGTCCTCGGTGGACAACTGTTGATTCATTTTCTTTCATTTAGCTGCTTCTGCTGCTCTTAGCTGTGAATGGAGTTGAGGTTTGTAAATAACTTTGCCCGCCCCACCCTTTGGCCGCTCGCGTCACAGGTTCGCTGGTTTCAGACCACCAAGATTGTAGAGCCAGAACGGAACCGGCTTTTCTGGCCGAGAAACTGTAATTTTGCGGTGGAAACGCAAAGAACCGTTCGGGAACCTGGCAACAGCACTGGCACCATGCCGGTGGAAAAGCGCCCAGAGAGTTCTTTGCTGTGAGGTGCCATGTTGGAACTTTCAGTGACCAGTATGAGAGAGTGTGAGAGCTGTACTACAAAATTGAACACACCTGCTCTCTATGCACACCTCAGACCAAGTAACACTAACGAATTACATTACGTTTTGGAGGGAAAATGACAAGCAGTGCTCAAATTGGACATTTAGGGGTGTGTTCTCTTTGGGGTGTACTCACTTTTGTTGCGGGTGGTTTTTAGACATTAATAGCTGTATATTGAGTTATTTTGAGGTAAGAATATATGTACACTGTTATATAAAAGCTGCACACAGACTACTTTTCATTGGGTCAAAGTGTCATTTTGTCAGTGCTGTTCCAAGAAAATATATACTTAAATAGATCTTTTGTGATACACTGTATGTGGTTTCAAATCTGATTAGGACTGGCACTGTAGACATTAGTTTGACCTGTTCAGATTTTTATGTTTTGTAATTGATTGTGACGTGGCTGTTCTTGACATTAGTGTGGCATAAAAAGAGCCATCACTAGTGAGATTAACACCAGCAAGCCTAAGAGGCTGCTGCACTTTGCTTCAGTCTTTTAAATAAGGGTTATACTTAATGAATGAGGATATAAAATCATACAAAAAGTAAAAAATTATACAGTGCTACGATATGAAATTAAAACAGCAGTTTATATGTTTTGTTATTACTGGGGTTTAATTCTTTGTGAAGGTGCTATCTGAACACCTGTGGTGCGTCACACTCCCGCTCTTGGAGCTGCTGCTGTGTTTTTCTTTCTCTCTTTTCCTGCCGCGCTCGTCCCCCTGCGTCTCCTCCCCTGTGCTCCCCTGTGAGAGGATACCCATATCTGCAGTGCTGCTGACGGCCGGCCCCCGTCGCTCGCTCTGTCTAACCGGGTTTTTGTCATCCTAACGAGATTGAGTCCTCATTATCACCAGCCAACCTCCCCCGAGAACACACTCCACAGGGGCACGGAGAGAGGGAGAGAGAGAGAGAGAGAGAGAGAGTGGGAGAGAGAGAGAGAGAGAGATGGGGGAAGAAAGATGTGTGAGGTATGTCTACAGTGTAGGACGGCAAGATCAGTCTGAATGGACGGTGGTACTCGACATAACAGGACTCATCTCTGCCCTGATGAAACAACATATCAGCCCTTCATTCCTCCATCCAGCACACCATTCATCCCCCTCTCTCTCCCTCTATCTCTCTCTGTGTTGACTAAACAAAATGGCCTCTGACATTTCCTCACTAAACAGCTCTCCTGCCAATCTCATGGCACGTCTGGCACAACACCAACCACCCACATCTGTCCTCCACTGAGAGAGAGTGTGCGAGAGAGAGAGACAAAGAAAGAGAGTGAGAGAGGAAATGAGAGAAAATAGGGTAGTTAAACAAATACAAAGGTAGAAAGGGTTAGAAAACGAGTAAAATATATAAGAGAAATAACCAGAGAAAAACTGAGAGAAAAGTAAAGGGTGAACGTGAGAAATAGAAAAGAAAGAATGAGAGAAAATACGAACGAGTGTGAGATTAATATCAATTAAACAGAGGCTCCAAAAAGGGTGAAAGAGACATACAGAAATATATACATTAAGAAAGAAAAGATGAGAAAGTAAGTGAGAGAGAAATGTAGACAAAAAGGGTGAGAGAAACAGACAAAGTGTAAAAAAATATAAAATAAGAATAGGTGTGTGAGAGAGAGTGAGAGGGAGGGTGAGAGGGAAAGAAAGGCATAGAGAATAGGGTAGTTAAACAAATATAAAAGGCAGAAAAGGTTAGAAAAAGAGTCAAACATATAATAGAAAAAACAGGAAAAAAATGTAAGAGAAAGTTAAAGGGTGAACGTGAGAAATAGAAAGGAAAGGATAAGAAAAAATGAGAATGAGAGTGAGATTAATATCAATTAAACAGAGGCTCCAAAATACATAAATATATACATCAAGACAGAAAAGATGAGAAAGTAAGTGAGAGATGAATACAGACAAAGGGTGAAAAATGTAAAGTCAGAATAGGTGTGTGAGAGAGAGTGAGAGGGAGGGTGAGAGGGAAAGAAAAGAGGGTAGTTAAACAAATATAAAAGGTAGAAAAGGTTAGACAAAGAGTAAAATATATAAGAGAAATAAACTGTGAGAGAAAGTTAAAGGGTGAACGTGAGAAATAGAAGGAAAGCATGAGAGAAAATGAGAATTAGAGTGGGATTAATATCACTGAGTATATAATCAATCAAATAGGGGGTCCAAAAAGGGTGAGAGACATACAGAAATATATACATGAAGACAGAAAAGATGAGAAAGTGAGTGAGAGAGAAATAATACAGACAGAAAGGGTGAGAGAAACAGACAAAGGGTGAAAAAATGTAAAGTCAGAATAAGTGTGTGTGAGAGAGAGAGAGTGAGAGGGAGGGCAAGAGGGAAAGAAAGGGAGAGAGAAGAGGGTAGTTAAACAAATATAAAAGGTAGAAAAGGTTAGAAAAAGAGTAAAATGTATAAGATTAACAAACTGTAAGAGAAAGTTAAAGGGTGAACGTGAGAAATAGAAAAGGAAAGGATAAGAAAAAACGAGAATGAGAGTGAGATTAATATCAATTAAACAGAGGCTCCAAAAAGGGTGAGTGAGAGACATACAGAAATATATACATTAAGAAAGAAAAGATGAGAAAGTAAGTGAGAGAGAAATACAGACAGAATAGGTTTGAGCAAGAGAGTGAGAAGTACTAAATGTCAGGAAGGGTAAGGAAGTGTGTGAGAGAGACAAATTTAAAGGTGAGAGAGATAGAGAGACATAAAAGATAGAAAGAGAGAGAGATGAATATGAAGACAGGAAGAGTGATTGGAATGGAAAAGTGAGAAATGTAAAACATTTCATACAAATACAAAGAAAGAGTGAAGAAGAAGTAAAACTAATAAATACACAGAACAGGCCAGTTAAATATAAAGGCAGGAAAGCAAAAAGAAAGAAAGAAAGAAAGAAAGAAAGAAAGAAAGAAAGAAAGAGTGTGAGGCAAATGCAAAGACAGAAAAAATTAAAGGGAAAGTGCAAGAGTGAAAAATAGAAAAAACAGGGTAAAAGAATAAAGAGTGAGTGAGAGTGAGAAATAAAAATACATATGAAGAGGAACGAATGTAAGGGCAAAGAGAGAGAGAGAGCGAGAGAGAGAGAGAGAGAGAGAGGGAGTGATAGTGCATGAGAACAGTAGATAAATATAAAGATGAAATACAGTATTAAGTGTACGAAAAAGGGTGAGAGAGAATGAGATAAATGGAGGAGACAGAAAGGGTGAGCAAAAGAGTAAGAGAGAGAAGGTGGGAGTGTAAAACAAATAAAAAATAAGTGTGAGAGGGTGTGAAAAATAATGACAAAAGGATGAGAGAAAGAGAGAGAGAATGTGGAAAATACACAAGACAAAATGAAGATGAATGAATATAATATAAGGAGGAGTAACAGTGAGAGAAAGAGGAGTGAAAGTGCATGTAAGCAGTAAATAAATATGAAAAAATGTACAAGAAAGAGTAAGAGCGTGAGACAAATGTAAAAGAAAGAAAGGGTGAGTGAAAGAGAAAATGTGGGTGAAAGACAAATAAAAAAGAGAGGAAGAAATAAAAATAGTAAGGAGAGTGAGACGAACACAAAGACAAAAAGGTGACAGAAAAACACAGGATAATATAAAGGCAAAGAGAGAGAAAGAAGGAGTGACAGAAGAGAAAAGAGTGAGAGAAATAGGAGTGAGAGAGCATGTGAGTAGTTGATAAATATAAAAAGTGTACGAGAAAGAGTGAGAGAGAATGAGACAAATGTAAAAGACAGAAAGGGTGAGCAAAAGAGTGAGAGGGAAAATGTAATACAGTGAGAGCGTAAGACAAAAAAAAAAAAGAGTGTGAGAGGGTGTGACAAACATAATATATATATATATATATACATAAAATACAAAAGGATGAAAGAAAGAGAGAGAGCGAGAGAGTTGAGTTTACAAACCCTTTATTGAAAAATCAGTTAGACAGAGACATGATCACACGCTAGTGTAAAAACTAAAAATTACATCACCAGGAAAAGAACAATTCACCTTCCTCCAGTAACACAAAACCTCCAGTGACACACCATTTTCTCTCAAACTCAGACTCATTTTGAGTATTTTGATAAAACAGATACTCAACCCTTACCCGAGACTCCACCAGAGCTTTAAACAGTGTAACAACATTAAAATCCTTCCCATCTACTTTCAGTCTGAAAGATTTCCAAATGGCCAGTTTAGCCTGTCCCAGCAAAAAGTTCACAAAAGTACATTTAAAACTGAGAGATTTTGTGTATTTGCACCCAAATATAAAAAGGACCTTAGAGAAAATCAACCCCATCTCCCGGAGGACCATGCTTAGCAAATCAATAAGTGGTGCTAGTCTGGAACATTCAGTAAAGGAATGAAACACAGTGTCAGGGGACTGACAAAATAAACAGAGTGGAGACACAGCTGGAGTCATTTTGGACACACACACATTGGTAGGTAAAATACAATGCAAAATTCGCCACTGAAGGTCTCCAGAGCGCTTAGGCAGAGGGGCCTTGTACAGGAGCCGCCATGATGGTCTCAGATCATCAGGGACTGATAGATGGGTTCTCCATTTGGAGTCCACCCTCCCCTGCAGCTCAGTATAAAAATCAGATTTAACACAGCTCTGGTACAGGACCCTCTTATCAGCACTAGAAAGAGACACATTCAGCACACCATCAGTAGACAGAAGACTACCCTCCCCAGTCTCTACACCCCTAAAAACATTTGGCGTAATGTCCAACTCTGGAAAACCCTGGTGGTCAGGCTCACCAGACAAGGCAGAAGATATGAAAGCTCGGTACGGTTGAGAAAACGAGGCTCTTATTGTAGTCAATAAAAAATAAACCATACGTTCAGATTTCAACCCCACTTTAGCTTTAATTTCAGTGGCAGAAAGCCAATGCCCTGCAGCCAGATCAACAATATCTGCAACCTTTACTACTTTTGCTCGGATAAAAGCAGCAACAGTAGAGCTCAGGCAATTTAAATTACAGTCAAAATATGGGTTAGAGAATAGAGGCTCATCTAACCCAAAATGAGCCTCGTCTTCCCTTTCTGCTGTAAACGAGCCCCATGCACTGAGCACAGACCCATAAAAACCTGACACAGATAACCGTTTCACATCATCATACGACATCAAAAACAGCTGCTTATCAAGACCCAGCCCACCAATGGTCCTAAGTAATGCCAGACCAAAACGAACCCATGGGGTAGATTCATCTTGGTACAGTAGTTTCTTAACAGTGTATAGTCTCATGGCCTTTACTTTATCCAAAATCTGAATAAACCCCTGACCTCCCTCATTCAGAGGCAGATACAGAACTCCAGGTGAAAGCCAGTGAAAACCGTTCCAAAAGAAGTCAGTACAGGCTTTCTGGATGCTCTGCACCAGGGCACGAGGAGGATTCAACACTGTCAAACGGTGCCACAGCATGGAAGCTATGAGGTTGTTAATCACTAACACCCTTCCCCGGTAGGACAGCTCAGAAAGCACCCACTTCCAGCGCTGTAGCCTACCTACAGCTTTGTCTTCCAGTCCATCCCAGTTTTTTTCCATAAAGGTCTCCGTTCCAAAGTAAATTCCCAGTAGTTTTAAACCATCTGAGCGCCACGAACACTGCTTTGGAAGGGAAGGAACGTCCTGCTCCCTCCACCGGCCCACAAGAAGCGCAGAGGTTTTAGACCAGTTTATTCTTGCCGACGCAGCGGCTTGGAAAAGTTGAAGGCAATGCTCCATACTAGTAATATCCTCATTGGATTTTACAAACACAGTGACATCGTCCGCGTAAGCACTAAGTTTCACTGTTGCTGCATCTGTGTTACTGGGTACCTGAGATGCTATTCCACTGAGCTGCTTCCTCAAAGCCACCAGCAGAGGTTCAATTGCCAGTGAGTATAGCAGGCCAGACAGCCCACAACCCTGTCGAATACCGCGCTTAACACTGAAAGGCCGTGTAAGACGACCGTTTATAGAGATAAACTGTTATTAAAATGCCAGTAAGATCGTTGTTCTGTTATAGAGGAAAGAGATACAGTAACCGAAATGAAGTGATGATCAGAAAGTGGGAAAGGAAGAATAGAAGAACAAGAAAATCTGCCTCTATCATTTTTACGCACATAAATCCGATCCAGCCGGGCCCCAGAGATCACATTCATATTTACCCGTAACCAAGAATACTGTCTGGCCATTGGAAAAGCCTCCCTCCAGATATCTATTAGGTCATAAAAGTCAACCACAGTCTTAAGGGCAGCTGCTGAACGTGGATGCGGTTCACTGTGATTTCTGTCTAGATCAGGAGTAAGAGTGCAATTAAAATCACCAGCAACCACTGTAATTCTCTCCTCAGAAACAGCCTTAACAGACTCAAGGAGTGTTCCAAAAAACTGAACACGGTCTACACCTACATTAGGTGCATAAACATTAAAAAATGTGAAAGGGAGCCCTTTAATAACCACATCCAGTCTCAGCAACCTGCCAGCAATAACCTCAAGCATAGTGGCACCGAGTACCTGAACAGCAGCTGTAATTAAAATACCTACACCAGCACTATTGTAGGATCCATGACTAAAAAAAGCCTGACCTTTCCACTCATTTATCCACTGTGGGTGATTTACATGATCAGAGTGTGTTTCTTGTAAAAAGAGAACGCCCACTTTCTTTAATACTGCATATTCAAACAGAGTAGCTCTTTTCTCAGCATCACGGCAGCCATTAATATTTAAAGAGCCAAGTTTAAAACAAGCCATGGTGCTAAGGAAACAACAAGAAATGCAGAAAAGCCAGAAGCTATAAACAAACCCATAAACATGATTATCTATTGCGGGGCAGTTTTCCCCTAACATTGCTCATGATTTTCTTCAGCCTATATCGTTTTGGCTGATCCAATTCATCCAAAGTTGCCTTTCTCATAGCAACAGCGCAAGAAGCCAAAAACAAAGGTAAGTCCGGAAAAAAGTGTTCAATTTTCGGTTTACGATGGCCTTTAGTGTTATCTAAAAACTGGTTGATCTGGGAAAGTGAATACAGTGCAGTCCGAGAATTAGGAGTAAATTCTACTGAAACCTGAGAATCAGCCCCATCACATTCGTCTGCTACACTATCTAACTCCTCACAGTCCATATCAGATTCATCAACTACTGACCTGACGTCCGGGTCGGCGGGAGGTACAGCGTACTGATCCAGCTCTGGTCCTTCTCCGCGGGCAACACTCTCCTGTGTCCCCTCCATCCGATCAGTGGCAAAAGCACCGAGACCACTCTCAGCTCCACCGGCCCGTACCTGATCCTCTGCAGGCCGCCCAGCACTGCGCGCGCCACGGACAGGCCCCACTCCAGCCCCGCTCTCGCGCACCTGAGCAGCCGGAGCAGCGCGCTCAGTTCCCGGTTCAGTGTGCGCTCCGCCCGCTGATACGGGCTCTGCCGGCCCGACTACAGCCTCGCTCTCGCGCACCTGAGCAACCGGAGCAGCGTGCTCGGTGCGCGCGCCGCCCCCTGACACGGGCTCAGCCGGCCCGGCTTCAGCCCCGCTCTCGCGCACCTGAGCAGCCGGAGCAGCGCGCTCAGTTCCCGGTTCAGTGTGCGCGCCGCCCGCTGATACGGGCTCTGCCGGCCCGGCTTCAGCCTCGCTCGCGCGCACCTGCAGAGCCGGAGCAGCGCGCTCAGTTTCCAAATCAATGCGCGCGCCGCCCGCTGACACGGGCTCCGCCGGCCTGGCTCTAGCCCCGCTCTCGCGCACCTGAGCAGCCAAAGCAGCGCGCCCAGTGCCGGGCTCGGCCTGCGCCTCGGCAGCAGCGTCGGCATCTCCCCCCGCGCCGGTCACCCCCGGATCGCCCGGCCGAGCTTCAGAATCATGATTAGCATTGCGAGGACACATCTGTCTAATATGACCGAATTCACCACACGAAAAACAGCGCATAGATTCAGAGCTAATAAAAATAGTGCAGCTCCTTCCCTCCACTGTCACAGCCACCGAAACATTTAAAGGGTCAGAGCGCGCGTTTAATATCATAGACGCCTGGCGTCTAAACGACGTGACATGTCTAAATTCCGCGGTCTTACAACCGAGAGGAATCATTTTAACAGATCCAATCACTTTTCCATATCTCTCAAGTATGTTTCTTAAAAGCTCATCAGAAGCGACGGGTGGGACATTAGACATTACAACACGTTTGGATGGACTGGATAAAGCCAAAACCTGGACAAACTCGTCTTTAATAACGAGACCTTTCTCAACCAGTTTATCCACCATTTCAACTTCTGACAGAAACACCACAATTGCTTTATTCATTCTGGAAGCCGATTTTATATTTTTAGCTCCCACTTCCTTACTGACAGCAATTAAACAGTCCTCTACTGATACAGAGGGGTCCGGGAAACATTTACAACCGTGTCTAAAAGTCAGGCGAGGAGGTCCACCCCCGGCCGACGCCATAACGGCGCTAACACTAACACACACTACCCGAATAACAGCCCTAACAGTGAGATCAGTGAATAAAGAAACGATGGAAAGGTTAGAAAACTCACTCAACCGGCAAACAGCCCGCTACTCGCTCACACACTCCGCAGCCACTCACACACTCACTTCCGCTCACGTGAGAGAGAGAGCGAGAGAGAGAGACAGAGAGAGAGAGAATGTGGAAGAGTGTAGGAATTAAAAAGACAAAAATGAGAGAAAGAGTGAGACAAATGTAGACAGAAAGCATAAGAGATTGGAGTGAGAAAGTGAGAGAGTGTAAGGCAAGTATTAAAAAAAGACAAAATGAGTGAGAAAGAGTGACAGAGAGTGAGACAAATGTAAGGACAGAGAGAGTGACAGAGAGGGAAAGGTTCAGTGAGCAGGGTGAATGGCAGTACAGCAGCAGCAGGTGTGCTCTCTCTCTCTCTCTCTCTCTGCGTGTGTGTGTGCGTGTGTGAGTGTGCGTGTTTGGAGGTGATGGAGGTTGGAGTTGATGGTTGCTGCTCTCCTGCTGCGCCTCCAAACAACAGCGCCTAATTTCACTGAGCGCTCTACATCATTGAAAAGGACAGGCAGGATGGGCAGCAGGGTTTCACACTGGCGTGTGTGTGTGTGTGTGTGTGTGTGTGTGTGTGTGGGCGTGAGGCTGACAGGTGCGTGGTGAAAAGCACTGCTTATTGGGCACTGGCTGTCACTCAGGGGTGTCATTCACACTGGCACAGACAGACCCGGGGCTTTTTAGTCAGGGCGGCTGCGGTCACACAGGTGTGGAAGGAAGGCCACTGTCCTTAATTTACTCTCTCCGCGCTCATCCGGCTGCTCGTCGCTCTGCCGCGACCGACACGCCATATCCTCACTGACATTAGAGCGCAGAGAGCCACAAATTAGCCTCGTGTGGGGAGACGTCTCCATTCAGAGAGGCGGCGGAACCGGCAGAGCCTGACCTACACAGAGCACGCACTAACACACCAGATATTAGACCTGAGCACAAACCATCTACTGCCTACTGTTACTAATCACACACATCTACTACTGATAACATCTGCTATCTGATTACTATTATACTATTGGAGCAAATAGAAACTAGATTATCATACATACATACTCATAAATTATATAGATGGACCAACACCAGCAGATAACATGTCTCTCCAAACCATCACTGACCATCCAAATGAAATGTAAAATGTACTGATGATCAGTGATGGTTTGGAGAGACATGTCATCTGCTGGTGTTGATCCACTGTGTTTTATTATCAAGTCTAAAGTCAGTGCAGTTCTGTTTTCCCACAAAATATTACAGCACTTCATGCTTCCCTCTGCTGACGACTTTTATAGAGATGCAGATTTCATTTTCCAGCAGGATTGGCACACTGCCCACACTGTAGCCAAAAGTATCAATTGGTCTAATATAATATTCTAATTTTCAACATTAAAAGAAATAAAGGTTTAAAATAGATCACTCTGTGTTTAATACATCTTACTGGTGCAATGTGTGATCAATGAAGATTGGCCACCAGGCTGCTCCAATTTAGCCATGAAACCTCCCACACTAAAATGACGTGTTTTCGTTTATTGTCCAACCCCTGTAGATCCATACACGTCACAGAACTATAATAAGAGTAATATTTTTTATTTAATTGTCCATTTTTATTCAGTTACCACTTAAAATCATCTGATATAGCCTTTGAAGGTAAAAGGGTAGGTCTTGGAGTTGAAGATGACACAGTGCAAGCTATTGTTCTCTGGATTTACTGCTGCTAAAAAGACAATTCTACAAAACTGGATTACACCTAGACTTCATACGGAATCATTTTGGGTGGTTAATCTACTCAATATAGCAAAACTTGAATGTACTGCTGCTCGACTTCATCATGCTAAGCCCATATCTGTTGAAACATGGCAGACTTTTGTGTTGAATATTTAGTTTTTTTGCAAAGTATGCCTTGAATTTAAACACTTGCTCCTATTTATTTCTATCTGTGAAGATGATTGTACCCATAGAAATTGTAATGTATGCTCCTTTTTTCTCTTTTGCATTCACTCTTTATGCCTGTCTGCTGCTCCCCCTCCCCTTGTTGTATGAAAAATTAAAATCCTTGATCACAAAAAAGGGTAGGTTTCTTTTTTATAACACCATGCAGATCAGACCTGTAGATAATTAAGATTTTGAGTGCAGCAAGAGGGTGTGTGTTCATATGTGTGTGTGTGTGTGTGTGTGTGTCTGTGTGTACTGGTTTCAGGTTACTCACATTTCTGAAGTCCAGTGTTCATCTGCGAGTGGGGAAGAAGCTGGAGGGAGAGGTCACCTGGCCCTGGCAAACAGGCCAGCATCTCACACACACACACACTCACTCCTAGTGCAACATGGGACACACACTCCTCCTCACACTGTAGAGAGACAAAGAGAAAGACAGAAAGAGACAAATCAGTCAAACATGTACATATACTGTTTTATAGTGGGTCACAGATAAATGTTTATGGACACCCTTTTTTAATAAGACTTAACTATTTCAGCTTATCTAGTCAGTTTAGAACTGAAAACAAAATAAAACAATGTGAAGAACAGCTGATCACGCTTGGAGGTTGGCTATTGTCACCCATTAAACAATAAATATAGAAAAATAACCGGTGTTGTATCAAAATCTGACTCCCTTCATAAACATGTAAGTGACGCATCATTATGGGAAGAACAGATAAATCTGATGATTCCTGTATGCATATAGTGTAACTGTAGATTAACCCTTTTTATAAACAGAAATAAAAGGAATAAGATATTCCATTTCCTTTCATTACATTTGTCTCTTTTCTGAGTGAATGATAGCTATTTGCTGTTTTTTTCCTATTTTACTCAGATAAAAACACTCAAACAGTGAGGAACAGCAGCAGGAGCTCCTCAGATAAAGTGCTGTTCTCATTTTTCTCCAGGCAATACAGAGTGTTTGACTTCACAGAGCTGAGAGCTTTCATTACTCCAGTGTATTAGCTTGTTATGCTTATTGGTTAGCGTTAGGTAGCGAGCTGTATCTGCTTCTTTGGCAGTGCTGTTCTACACAGTGCTCTGCAGCGCCTCTAGTGGTATGGCAGTGTGTGAAATATGAATGGTATACCACCCAGCGCTAGGTTCAAATAATCATCATCATCATTATTAATCAAGTTACACAACTTCTATTAATGCTAAAAGTCGAGTATGTGTCTGTCCGCGAGACGAGGCCAGTGCTGAGAGGTGGCACAAGTTAGAAAATACATCACGAACCACTACTCCAACTTAACACACGCATATATACACACACACACACACAGGTGCACGGCTTCAATCAGCTGCCAGCCCGTCCGCTCTGGGGCCATAGGTGTGCTCCATGCAGATAGAGCCTAATCCTGCCCGCTCTGCCCGTGGATCAGAGACAGGTCACTCTCTCACCTTTCAATTCTGAAGCCCGCTCACTCACCAGCGGCAGGTCAGCCCACGTTTGATACCTAATCTGAACTTTAATTAAACATCAAACGCAGCACGGCCGGCGTGGAGAGCCAGAGCCAGGGCCCGGGGGCCAACGCAAGAGAGTAATTCCACCTCCCTCTCTTTCTCTCTCTCTCTCTCTCTCTCTCTCTCTCTCTCGCAGTTCATCACTCTCTCCAAATCTATCTCTCTGACATTCTTCAGCACAGGTCAAATAATTTGAAACCTAACTGAAGGCCTAAAAGCCTGTTATTACATTTAGAGACAAATATAAATAACTGCCAGTCTGACTAGGTGCTTGCTTTTATTCATCTGTGGCAATGGGAATGAATGAAACACATTAATTTGAAGGGGTTTCCCAAAACTTTTCCCCAGATAGGGACTAATCCTAGACATAGACTATATTTTCCTTTCAGTGGAAAATCTCCATTCAAACATCTGTGTAGTCCAACATTAGGTTTATTAGGCTTTCTGTCTGGGAAACATAGTGTAACTGCAAAGAAAACTAAGACAACTATATATTTAAAGTAATATATATTTAAAAATACACTTGTAGCCACATCCGCATGGCAACACCCAAGTAACCACCTGACACAACATATAAACCACCATATGGGATATCACAGCAACTGTCTTGCAACTACCAAGCAGAATCATGATAACTGTTTGATGTATCAACTAAGTGTGCAATTAGAAACACCATAGCAATCATCACACGATACCACTGCAACCACCCGAAACACCCTCACAGATCCACCAGCAAGACGTGCACCAACAATTTGTCCTCTTCTGAACTCTGGTATGTCACACATAATGTTGTGTGCATTGCAATATTTAGAGCAAAACTGTGCTCTTACCCTGCTAATTGAACCTTCACACTCTGCTCTTACTGGTGCAATAATGTGCAATTAATGAAGATTGGCCACCAGGCTGCTCCAATTTAGCCATGAAAACTCCCACACTAAAATAACAGGTGTTTCAGTTTCACTGGCAAACCCCTGAATGTCTCCTATTACTCTATGTACATCATTAATGTAAGTCGCTTTGGACGAAGGCGTCTGCCAAATGTAATATAATGCAAATGTAATATGTAATGTAATATAATTTAATATAATGTAATATGTAATTAAATGTAATGTAATATAGTTTAATATAATGTAATGTAATATAATGTAATATAGTGTAATATAATGTAATGTAATATAATGTAATATAGTGTAATATAATGTAATGTAATATAATTTAATGTAATGTAATATAATGTAATGTAATATAATGTAATGTAATATAATGTAATATAATGTAATGTAATATAATGTAATGTAATATAATGTAATATGTAATTTAATGTAATGTAATGTAATATAATGTAATATAATGTAATGTAATATAATGTAATGTAATATAATGTAATATAGTGTAACATAATGTAGTGTAATAGAGTGTAATATAATGTGATGTAATGTAATATGTAATGTAATGTAATGTAATTTAATATAATGTAATATAGTGTAATGTAATGTAATAAAATGTAATATGTAATTTAATGTAATGTAATATGTAATGTAATGTAATATGTAATTTAATGTAATGTAAAGTAATGTAATATAATGTAATAGTGTAACATAATGTAGTGTAATAGAGTGTAATATAATGTGATGTAATGTAATATGTAATGGATTATAATGTAATATAATGTAATATGTAATTTAATGTAATGTAATATAGTTTAATATAATGTAATGTAATATAATGTAATATAGTGTAATATAATGTAATGTAATATAATGTAATATAGTGTAATATAATGTAATGTAATATGTAGTGTAATGTAATGTAATATAAAGTAATGTAACAATAATGTCACATTTCAGGACAGAAATACAAAAATACCGGATAAGCAAATTTGAGTGAAGCTTTGCAGCAGAAACAGCAGAAACCCACAGTGTACAGATACTGCAGCTCCATGCACTCGTGTGTGTGCTGATTTTTATCACGGGTTACGAAACCCAGCGAGTCAGAAACCCAGCGGAAACATGAGGAAGTGCAGAGCTGAGCGCTGATACCTGCTGACCCCTGCGTTTAAACAACAGACCACCAGAACGCTGCTCGCCCTCCAGCACTTCCCTACTAAACTCATTAGCATAGCAGGGCACTCGCATCACAGCCTCACGTCCTGTTTAAGGTCAACACATCTTTACTTGAGTCATGTGTCATTTTCCAGCCCACTGATTGGAAACTGCACACATATACACACAAACACACTCTCAGAAACACACACACACACACACACACACATATATATATATTCCTGCACTGGCATGAAAGAGAACTTTGATTTGGAATCAGCAAGCAGTTCTTTGAAGGTGACACCGAGAGCGAGAGAAGTGCGACACTCAGTAGCAGCAAGTAAGCAACAAAAAACAACAGTGGGCCAAGTGGCCTTGTGTGACATTGGCTTTAAACGACTTTGGCAAAACAGCCTCTGTTCTGAGCACATAACTGAAAAACAGGCACTTCAGCAATTAGTGAAGGTGAACTCTCTCAGGAGTAAATGTGTGTGTGTTTACTATAAAACTCAGGCCTTTAGGAGGCCTGTTCCCATTTAAAGACTCTCATAGTGTTCAAAAAGACCTAAAAAAAACATATACAGGTGCAACTAAAAAGAAAAAAAATAATATTACTGAAAAGTTACTTTATTTCAGTAATTTCAGTTCAAAATGTAAAACTCATCTACTTTAAGAGTTTATTTATTTTATTAAACAATATATATAAGAACAATTGGTGCTTTTGGCAGTGTGATCAGTGGGTCAAGTCCTGCTGGAAAATGAAATCTCCATAAAATCTCTATAAAAGTTGTCAGCAGAGGGAAGCATGAAGTGCTGTAAGATTTTGTGGGAAAACAAAACTGCACTGACTTTAGACTTGATAATAAAACACAGTGGATCAACACCAACAGATGACATGTCTCTCCAAACCATCACTGATCATCAGTAAATTTTACATTTCATTTGTAAATTAAGGGATCAGAGTCTGGAGGAAGAGTGGAGAGACACACAGTCCAAACTGCTTGAGGTCTAGTGTGAAGTTTCCACAATCAGTGATGGTTTGGAGGTTCGGATAAGAACTATCCAGGTGGTTGCTAGGGTGTTGCTAAGCAATCGCTATGGTGTCCAAAGCATGTGTTAATAGGATGGATCTAGGAGGTTGTTAGGTGGTTTATAGGGTTCTCTGCTTGCTTTACTGTAGCATATAGACATAAAAAAAACATTTTTTTTCCTGCAATCATGGATATTCAAAAGGATGTTGTTTCATTCTATAAACTACAGACAGCATTTCTCCCAAATTCTAAATAAAACTATTGCAATTTAAAGCATTAATTTGCAGAAAATAAGAAATGACAGAAATAACAAAAAAGATGCAGAACTTTCAGACGTCAAGTAATGCAAAGAAAACAAGTTCATATTCATAAAGTTTTAGGAGTTCAGAAATCAATATTTGGTGGAATAACTAAAAGTGTTTTTAATTACAGTTTTCATGCATTTGGGCATGTTCTTCTCCACCAGTCCTACACACTGCTTTTGGATAAATTTATGCCTTTACTCCTGCTGCAAAAAATTCAAGCAGTTCAGCTTGGTTTGATGGCTTGTGATCCTCCTTCCTTCTCTTGATTATATTCCAGAGGTTTTCAATTAGATAAATGTATGTATGTAATGTATGTAAGGTTGAAGGTAAGACAGACAATTGGAGAAGTTCAGCACTGCTGCTACTCTCCCTAGGTGTGGTCATCCTGTTAAGGTGACTGCAAGAGCACAGCGCAGAATTATCAATGAGGTGAGGAAGAATCCTAGAGTGTCAGCTGAAGACTTACATTAATCTCTGGCACATGCTAACATTCTTGCTGACAAATCTACAATTATGGAAACATTAAACAAGAATGAAGTTCATGGGAGGACACTACGGAGGAAATCTCTGCTGTTTGCAAAATGTTAACATGTTGTGTTCAATAAAACCATGCAAACATACATTTTTTGTGTGGTTTTAGTTTAAGCAGACTGTGTTTGTCTATTGTTGTGACTTAGATCAGAAGATCAGAACACATTTAGTCACCAATTAATGCAGAAATTCAAGTATAATCCCAAAGGATTCACATACTTTTCCTGCAACTGTATCTGATGAAATATACCTACCTAATAAAATATGCCTTCAGGATCCGTCTGAGGCCTTTCAGTCGTTACCATTAAAGTATTGAACACAAGCTCTATTGACAACCCGGCCTAAGGGACGGCGCTGCTGGTGGCGACCCGCGCCGACTCGGACCTGCGCGCTTTCCAGGCTTTTAACGGTGATGAAGGCGGCAGCCCCAGTCAATTCAATTACAGTATTCACAGCGGCAGACACGCTTCGCCTGAGGAACAAAAGCAGCAGTGGCACGCTAATGGCTGGTCATTTGTGTCTAGCAGACACATTCTCTCGCTTTCTAGCGGCAACCCACCCCCCCCGCACACGCACTCCCACCACCCGCTTACAAAAAAAAAAAAAAAAAAAAAGCAAAGCGTGCCGTGTGCTCAGTCACCTCTCGCACGGAAATGAAATAAATAAGTCTGGGAATAAATAAAGGGAGACAAACAGCTCACACGAGAGGCAATTATCCAACAAACAGCCTTGACAGGGCCGTACCCCCGCCGTCAGAGGGCTTAGCGGAGCAGACCCGGGCGAGAGAGGGAGGGAGAGAGCGGAGAGAGAGAGAGAGAGAGTGATGTCTAAAGGTCAGAGCGATGGCTCATTTAAATCCTCCTGGCGAGGGTGAAAACAAGCACTAATGAAGCTCACACACTCTCTCTCACACACACTCACACATAACCCTGAGAGAGCACAGAGAGCACCACACACTCTTTTAAGAGCAAGAGAGAAAGAGAGAGAGAGAGAGAGAGCGAGAGAGAGAGAGAGAGAGAGAGAGACACCTGAAAAGAAGCGGATTAAAGGAAAAGGCTAAAAACAACATGGCAAGTTCAGCATCTTGCTCACCCCTTCTTTGATGCTCTCTCTCTCTTTTATATTCTCTCGCTTTCTCTCTCTCTTTTATTCACTTTAATTCAATTCCGGCTGCTTTATGATTTATTGTAGCAGCATTCAAGATAACGCTGCAACATTAGCTTTTTTGCAAAAGTTCAGGTTTGTTATAATATTTGACTTTTTATATTAAAAAGTTGAACATTATTTGAGATTCTGAAAGAAAAGGAAAAGAAAGAACGAAAGAAAGAAAGAAAGAAAGAAAAAGCATAAAGAGAGGATGAACAAGTACATATGAGTTGATGAATATGATGATTTTACCAAATTGAAAACCTCTGGAATATAGTCAAGAGGAAGAGAGATGATCACAAGCCAACAAACCAAACTGAACTGCTTGAATTTTTGCACCAGGAGTGTAAAGCATAAAGTTATCCAAAAGCAGTGTGTAAGACTGGTGGAGGAGAACATGCCAAGATGTATGAAAACTGTGATTAAAAACCAGGGTTATTCCTGCAAATATTGATTTCTGAACTCTTAAAACTTTATGAAAATGAACTTGTTTTCTTTGCATTATTTGAAGTCTGAAAGCTCTGCATCTTTCTTGTTATTTCAGCCATTTCTCATTTTCTGCAAATAAATGATCTAAATGACAATATTTTTATTTGGAATTTGGGAGAAATGTTGTCTGTAGTTTATAGAATAAAACAACAATGTTAATTTTACTCAAACATAAACCTATAAATAGCAAAATCAGAGAAACTGATTCAGAAACTGAAGTGGTCTCTCCCCCCCCCCCACACTGTTAACATGCTGCTGAGACTGCAGCGCACTGAGATAAGCCTGAGGCTTTTAAGCTCTCTCCTCCATCCCTCTCTCCACCCATTTCCCTCCACTCTTTCCCTAACCGTCGACCTCTCTCTCTCTCTCTCTCTCTCTTTCCATCACTCTCTACTTCTATCTATTCATCTCTCAATCCCTACAACCCTCCTCCTCTTCCAGTCTGTCCATGTCTCTTCCTGTCCCCATCTCCCTTTCTCTCCTTTTCCAAGTCTCTCTTCCCATCATTCTTTCTCTTACTCCCTATTCATCTCTCTTTTTGTCCATCTCTCTCTCTGTCTTGCTCCCTCCATCTTCATTCATTCATACATATCCCTCTTTCGACCCCTCCGATCCCTTTCTCTTCATCCTTTTTCTCCCTCACTATCCATCTCTTTTTTTCACTCTGCATCTTTTCCCATTCCTTTTTCCTAGTCTTCTTTACCCACATCACTCTCTCCCTCTCTCTTTTCTTCCTTCTTCCTCTTTTTTTATAAAAGTTTCCTATCCTTCAGTATCACTCTCCCAATCCTTTCTTCTCATTTGTCTTTCAGTAACTTACTCTTCCCATTCTGTTCTTTACCTCTCCATCCCTCTTTCTTTCTTCAAATCTCTCTTTATATCCCTCCCATCTCATTCTTCTCTCTCTCTGCATCACTCGTACTTCCTTTTTTCTTCTCTCTTAACTTTCTTCTCATCCCTCTTTACCACCTTCCCTCCAACTTTCTTCCTGTTTACCTTAATCTCCTCCCATCTTTTCCTTTTATATCGCTCTTCTCCATTTTTCTCCCTCCTCTACCTTTTCTATCTATTCACACTTTTCTTGACCATCCAATTTCCTCACCATTCTCTTCCTTCCATTCCTCTTTCTAAGTCTTCCTTCTCTCTTCCACTTTATTTCCCTTTCATTCTTTCCTTCATTTTTTTTATCTCCACTACTCCATTTCCATCTATCCTTCTCTCCACCCATTTCTCTTCTCCATCCTTATGACCATTTCTGTCGCTTGATTCTTTCCTTCTGTTTTGGTCTTTCTCTCTTCTCCAGTTCTTTCACTTCATCTTTCTCCTATTTCTCTCCTGTTTGTCACATTTCCTTTCCCCTGCTCTCTCATCCATCTCTCTTCCTATTCCATTCTCTACCTATACATCCCTGTTTACCACCCTCACCCATTCATCTCTCTTTTTGACTTTGCATCTTTTCCCATTCCTCTTTCCTATTCTTCTCTCCTCCCCATCCCTTTTTCTCCCTTTCTCTTTTCTTCCTTCTTCTTTCAATCCTTTCCCTTCCCTCATTGCCTTTTCCCATCTCTCCATTAATCCTTTTTTCTATCCTTCAGTATCGCTCTCAATTCTTTCTTCTTATTTGTCTTTCAGTGCTTTACTCTTCCTGTTCCATTCTCTCCCATCCCTCTTTCTCTCTTCAAATTTCCCTTTTCCCTTTCTTCCTGTTTACCTTAATCTCCTCCCACCTTTTCCTTTTATATCACTCTTGTCCATTTTTCTCGCTCCTCTACCTTTTACACCTTTTATATATTTCCTTGACCATGCAATTTCCTCTCCATTCTCTTCCTTTTACCCCTTCTTCTAGACTTTCATCTCTCTTCCTATTCTTGTGCATCTTTCTCTCCCTCCACTTCGTTTCCCTTACACTCTTTCCATCATTTTTTTTATCTCCACTACTCCATTTCCATCTATCTTTCTCTCCATCTATTTTTCTTCCCTTTCCTTGCTTTCTCTTTCCTTATGACCATCTGTCTTTACCACCTTCTCCATCCATCTCCCTGTTTCACTCCATCTTTCACTCTCAACTTTCTTCTCATCCCTTTTTTACCACCCTCCCTCCACCTTTCTTCATGTTTACCTTAATCTCCTCCCATCTTTTTGTATATCACTTCATTTTTCTCACTCCTCTCACCTTTTCTACCTATTCACACTTTTCTTTACCATCCAATTTCCTCTCCATTCTCTTCCTTTTATTCCTCTTTCTAGGCTTTTATCTCTCGCTTCCTATTCTTGTTTATCTCCCTCCACTCTTACCATTACTTTTTTATCTCCACTACTACATTTACTCCATCTATCTTTCTCTCCATCATTTCTCACCCCTATCTCTTTCTTTATGACCATTTATGTCGCTTGATTCCTCCTTCTGTCTTGGTCTTTTTGTCTCTCTTCTCCATTTCTTTCACAACGTTTCTCCTATTCCTTTCCCCCGCTCTCTCGTCCATCTCTCTTCCTAGGCCATTCTCTACCTCCACATCCCTCTTTCTTTTGTCAAATTTCTGTGTATATCCCTCACATCTAATTTTTCTCTCTCTTTCTGCATCACTCCTACTTCCTTCTCTTCTTTGTCAACTTTCTTCTCATCCCTTTTTACCACCCTCCCTCCACCTTTCTTCATGTTAACCTTAATCTCCTCCTATATTTTCCTTTTATATCACTCTTCTTCTTCATTTTTCCCAGTCCTCTACCTTTTCTACCTATTCACACTTTTCTTTACCACCCAATTTCCTCTCCATTCTCTTCCTTTTATTCCTCTTTCTAGACTTTTATCTCTCGCTTCCTATTCTTGTTTATCTCCCTCCACTCTTACCATTACTTTTTTATCTCCACTACTACATTTACTCCATCTATCTTTCTCTCCATCCATTTCTCACCCCTATCTCTTTCTTTATGACCATTTCTGTCACTTGATTCCTCCTTCTGTCTTGGTCTTTCTCTCTCTTCTCTTTCTCCTACTCCTCTCCTGTTCATTCCATTTCCTTTCTCTACTTCCTGCTCTCTATCTCTATCTTTCCATCTCTTCATCACCCCTCTCTCTCTCTCTCTCTCTCTCTCTCTCCACTGCTGACGGTGTATCGCTCACCTATTCCCCTGTCCTCACCCATCACTCCCTGCAGCTCTGCTTGCCTCTTGATTTGAAGCTTGCTCTGCCATATGGCACCAATCCCTTGCCCTCGATTCACCGCGTCACCACGCATTAGCTCTAATTGGCCTGACGTGTTCCTTCTCCATCCTGAAGGATTTGGAGGTGCGTGCGCGGCTCCATTTCAAGCGCTTTTCTTTTTTTTTCCCCTCTCTCTTTCTCTCCCTCTCCCTCTCTCTCTCTTTCGAGGCTTGTTTAATCTATGAAAGTGCCAACGCTTCTCCTGAACAAGTATGACAAGGATTAAGCGAGGGAAAGGGGGAGAGAGGAGGAGGGGGAAAAGAAAAAGAGAGGAGAGTTTGTGATATCGGGTAACAGGAATAGAGCCGCTGAAAGAGGACGGATGCTTCTCCGAGACGATAATGAGAAATAAAGACACCCTATTAAAGCTGCCAGGTTTCCCAATAAGACATAATATCTCTTTCTTTCTTTCTCTTGCGCTCGCTCTCTCTCTCACCGCCGTCGCTCTCTCTCTCTCTTTCTCAAACAGACCTGAGCAGAAAGAGAGCAGCTCGGAAGGCAATAAATGAAACGGAGGCAGCGCAGGAAGATAAAGCGTAATAGCCGAGGCGTCTGTATCTACACACAATCACATAAACAGACAGGAAGTCTGCATATGATAGATGTAATCTGGAGGAGACTGCGTAAAGGTCACGCTGTGGTAATAATGCTGTTACCTATGGGGCATGTCGGCTTTACAGACCAGACGATGGAGGGATAGGAGAGAGAGAGAGAGAGACAGATGAGGAGATGAAGGAAGAAAGAAAGATGCTGTTTTGAGGAAAAACAGAGAAAAAACACAGATCTTAAAGCATCTCTGGAGCATTTCTATAGCTTTACGTAGATTGGTCACACTTTTACAGGGCTTTTACTACTATAATCGGCACGGTTTGGGTGGCATGGTGGCTTAGTGGTTAGCACGTTCGCCTCCCAGCACTGGGGTCTTGGGTTCAAGTCCCTATCTGGGTGGAGTTTCCATGTTCTCCCTGTGTCTGCGTGGACTGGCACTCTGTCCTGGGTAATTGCTGTAGTGCCCGATGCAGTCCTCCAGGTGGACGGTCGTTTCCGGTTGAGAGTACGCTGTGCGCTATTGGCTGCCGCTTCTCACCGGTGTGTGGATGAGTGTTAATGTGTAATGTGCTTGTGTTTAAAAACGTGTTAATTGTAAAAAAGCGTCCTTGGGTTTCTAGAAAGGCGCTATATAAATTGAAATTCATTAATTCATTCATATAATCAATTCACACCACCAGCGTCCAATCACAACGCAGTGTAGGTGTGAAGAAAAAAAAAACAAAAAAAAAAAACACAGTTGCTGTAACTTTAATGTACACTGCAAAAAATCCATTGGCAAAAAATAGACAAAATACTGTATATGTGAATTAAATTCTTAAATAAATCTGCCAAGTTTTCTTAGTAAGATTTCTTAAAATAATCTATAATCAAAAAGTCCAAAAACGAGTGAAGTTAGACTTAAATCAAAGCCAAAGTCCCTTATTTTGTGGCTTAAATTTGTACACAAGAATCAGAATAACTTGACTGGTGCTTATTTTGAGTCAAATTACTTAAAATAAGGTAAAAATTCTAAGCAAAACCTGATTAAGATCATAATTCCTAAAATAAGTAACATAATGATACACTTACACAATGCCTAGTAAGACAATTTTTTAACAGAGAAACAAAAATAAGATTTATTGCCTTAAAATTAAATCATTTCACTGGCTAAGATTTAGTTTATTTTTAGTGTATACAATCCACATGTTAAGGAGTTGATACGACACTCCTTCTATTCACACTAAAATACAGTAAAAAAAAAAAAGGAAAAGGAAAAAAAAAGGAAGATTCTATGACCAGCCTAATTCATTCTGTTAAAAAATATCCTTTTTTAATTTTTTTTTTTATTTCTAATTTTTCCCATTTTTTCTCCAATTTACACAGCCAATTACCCAACCCACTCATTAGGACTCCCCCTATATCACTAGTGATGCCCCAACACACCAGGAGGGTGAAGACTAGCACATGATTCCTCCGATACACGTGAAGTCAGCCACCGCTTCTTTTCAAGCTGCTGCTGATGCAGCATTGCCGAGCAGCCAGCACGCTTGGAGGAAAGCACAGCGGCTCGGCTCCGATACATCAGCTCACAGACGCCCTGTGCTGTAGACATCACCATAGGAGTGATGTGGGGAGAGAGCGCCATCTACCCACCCGGAGGGAGCAGGGCCAATTTTGCTCCCTCTGAGCCCCGGCAGCTTGATGGCAAAGCTGCATGAGAAAAAATATATACATTTTAATGGGCAATTCTAATCATTTATGGCAACTGATTTTTGGAACATTTCTATTGGTCCATTCATAATGAAATTTTAAATGGATCAATTTAAAGGCCCAATCCCAATCTTACATCCACATTACCAGACTGACGTGACTCGTATCTGATTTTTTTCACTTAACATCACACCCTTAACATTTCAGGCATGCGTGAACATGTCAAATCAAATCTTTTCAAATCAGATTGAAGTCACTTTGGCTACAACCACATTACAAGCCTCATTAATCAATTCTTATTTTTGCACTAATTTGATCCATTCAACTATGTTGATTAAGTGATTTTATATAGGCCTGTCATGACAACTATTAGTTTGGACAATATATTTTTGCATTAATAATTGCGATAAACAAATAATATTGTCCCTTTCAGATATTTTTTTTTGTTACTGATCTAATAAAACAATTTATTAACATAATGCACATAAGTACACTATTTTAAAGAGCAATAAACTTTTAGTTATTAGAAAATATTGAACATTGGAATGGAAAAATGCTTAAATATCTTAAACTCTTTGAACAAAAATAAAATAAATTTTAATTTTAAATAAATTTGACGCCCAGGCTCATTTACATTAAAGGACTCTCCTAATTACATAAACACAATGAGTAATACTGAGTATGTATCCAAATATTGTTTGATAATCAATTACATAATTATTGCACAATTCTTATAGTTCATGAAGTGATAAACCCTAGTGTAAACCCTAATTAAGGGTTTTAATATTGTTTACATTGGTACTAAACTCAACAAAATGCATAAAATATGTATTAATAACCCATAAAGAATGGACATAGCTTCCAAGAGCTAAAACATTAAAAAGAAGTAGGTGAATTAGACTGTTAAGAAACTAAAAGCGAGATTTTAAAAGGAGCATAATCTTCAGCTCACTATGTGTTGTTCTTATATTAGCGTCAGTGTGAAAGTCTTCAGTGTTTTCTGCTATAACACATACACTTCAATCTCAGAAGGTCTGGGAGCTGGGCTAGGTTTTCCCCAAAGCATCTCAGCCCTAAGATCAGTGTTAAATGGTAGAGTGAGCCTCACCCTGAACACTGGCTCTACCGGATAAGATGATATTAATACTGCTAACCTTCTGGGAAGCTTGAGTCAGGTGTTGTCGGAGCAGGAAAAACAATAAAATGTGCACAACAGTCCAATTAAAGGTGCCATAGAATGGAACAAAGGTGCTATAGGAGCTTTAAAGGCGCTCAAACCTCTTTAATGTCTCTTTATTAAAAAGAAAATAGAATATATTAATCAACATATTTAATTCTATGGTTATAAATTAACAGGGTTGTAAATTGGCTAGTAAAACATAATCTGAGCACTGTTAAATACTGGTTCCACATAACCAACATCATCGTTTTATATTTGAGATATATACAGCTCAGGAAAAAAAATAAGAGAGCACTTAAAAATGATGAGTTTCTTTGATTTTATCAAAGAATGTTTGCACCAGGAGTAAAGGCATAAAGTTATTCAAAAGCAGTGTGTAAGACTGGTGGAGGGGAGCATGCCAGGATGCATGAAAACTGTGATTAAAAACCTGGGTTAATATCCTTGATTTCAGAAGAAGAAATTGATTTTTCTATCTATATAGAGTATGTTTTATGTGCAAGTGTTTCCCTGACATTTTAGATCTCGACTTGACCTCCACAGTTCCCCTGAACTGCCATTTATTATTTCAACTGCACAAAGTAGGAACCACAAAACTGAAAAGTCGTGTTTATAGTCTTATAGCCTTCATCTGCCTTACTAGTTAAAAGAGTGTATTGTTTTTCTCACACCTGTGATTGAGGACGAACCCTGGTGCCAGCATGCTCATGATATGAAGTAACACTTATATCACTCCTTTCTGGAACCCAAGGTCGCTTCACAATTTACACACCTTACACACAACTATTCTTACTCAGCACTCAGCCACACACCGGTGAGAAGCGGCAGCCAATAGTGCACAGTGTACTCTCAACCGGAAACAACTGCCACCTGGAGGACTGCATCGAGCACTTCCACAGTTCCCCTGAACTGACATTTATTAATTCAGTTCCATACTGTAGGAACCACAAACTGAAATGTCTTGGCTGTATTCTTGTATATAAGCTTCACCTGCCTTATTAGTTGATTGAGTTGACTGATTTGATTGTTTGTCCACATTTGTATACGTTGTGAGGGGTTATCTAGTGAGTGAGGATGAACACTGGTGCCAACAAGCTCTTGGCAAATCGATGTGAGTTACAGGAGTTTAAGCAAGGCTTCATAGTGGTTGCAAAGATATTTAACATTCCTCGATTCACAATGTCACATGTATACCAGAAATGCTCCAAAATCTAGTAGATTTAGTAATATTTTTTTTTCAGATTTCAATATGTATGTGCATATACAGTGTTAATTCAATTTACATCATCACACATCATGCTCTGAAAAATTCTTAACACACACAAACCCAGAGACTAGCCGCTGAAACCTAGCCCTCCATCTCCAGGCAACAGTATCACCTGGATGCTTCTCCACTGAACTGGAATCACACTTCCCCCCAATTGGTGAACTGGGGGGAGGGAGTTTCTAATACAGGTCAGTCATTTTCTCCTAGAAAATGGAATAACCACAGAGGCATGATGAGGAGAAATGCACCGCTGCCAGAAGAGCGCAGTTCATGGTGGGCACCACAAATCGGATTTACTCCACTCAATTCTGGTGCATTTACACCCGATCCAGACATCCCAGAACCTCTGGACAGGACATCTGGAAACGATACCTCCTGGAACCACAAGCGCTCGGCTAGAACCGTTCAAATTTCACCAACGCTAATCGACTGAGACTCCACAAATCCGGACGCTCGCATCCGTGTGGAACACAGAGAGACAGGATCTGTCCTTTCCTGTTTAAAGCAGAGCCGACGCTGCCGACGCAATCAATTGGCCGGGTGGCGAGGAGGCGGTGTGGGTCATATTAGCTCTGATAAAAAGGCTGACCCTCGCTTTATCTGCCCACTGTTACGGATGGGAGGATGAAAGGGGTGAGCGTTATCTTAAGAGGAAGCGGAGAGAGAGAGAGGAAGAGAGTTATTCAGCGTTTCTTTTTTTCCTTTTTTTTTGACCCAAGCCAGGCGGACAGTGCAGATTTATGTCCTAACCCAGCTCCTACGAGTGTTCCCTGTGTGTTCCTGTGTATTCGGACATTGTTACATCATCCTAACGTCCATAAATTCATTCTGAATACAATCGCGTCTCAACTACTATAAAAAAAACGAATGATCGCAAACTGTTATAATGTAAATAAACGGACGGAATCTGATATCAGACATGGATCTGGGATATCTGGAGTGATGGAGTTTCATCTAGTCCCTTTATTATATGTATTCTGAGTGCTAGAACTAGAACTAGTTCCAATAGAACTAAAAGTAGACTCCGCCTCAATCAATTAAGTACTGGATGGTGCACCCTCATTTCAAGAGAACACAGTTGGCATGTGTGTAAAAAAGTGAAAGTGTGTGAGAGAGAGAGAGAGAGAGAGAGAGAGAGAGAGAGAGAAAGAGAGGGGAAAATGTAGAGGAGGGAGGTGTAAGACATTGAGAGTATGTGAAACTGTTCTACCAACATTTCCTGCATTCGCAAATAAAACTAAATAGACAGAAATACAAGTGAATCAGGAAAAGCCCTTGGACTGATGTCAACCTGCGAATCCATGGCCTCCTTCCACCCACCTTGGCTTGCGAGCACCCACTGCAGAGCGTCACAGTTCTGTTAGCCAATCAGAGACAATATGTTTGCATGTCATGAATATTCTTGAGTCATGCTTCCCCGCCTACTTTTAGGGCTGGGTATCGAAATTCGAAACCAAAAAGGCACTGAATGAAAGGTCTCAAAATGTTGTGCCTGTTTTTAATACTTTACATAAAATGCGCTTAAATCCAATTTACAATTTTGCGTAGAATCTCCCTCAATGTAAATGTAACTACGCTTCACGCTACGTGGACAGTCATAGCTGTGATTGATCCGTCGGGCCTCGCGCCCCCTCCCAGATATTCCCGCCTTCGCTTTTTAAACTGCAGAGTGACACAGAGCTGCTGATACACGCATGCAGAAGTATAAACGTGCCCTCCCGCGTAGCACACTTTTGCCGGATACACGGCGGCTATGGCGTAGGTATTATAATACAGTGCAAAATGATTTAGTCTGCCAGACCTAAACCACACTACGGTACCTGTATCGAAATGTTTCAAACAATACCCAAGCCTACCCTCTTCTCTACTGCACTAAAACAGCCTGAAACAGGAGCACAAAAACAGGCTCACGGTATAATCATACATACAAGAGACCACCGCAAATTTGAAATGAGAACTTTCAATGAAAGACGGTATTTTACACTAATATGACACATCATTACACATTTCAGACATGAGGTCTCATGCAGCTCTTGTGCAGCTCCACCAAAGATACATAGTGCAGTAGCATCGATCTGGCCCTCAGTAAGAATGACAGTGACCATTCCCCTTGTTACAGTCAATAGAGCATCAATATCATTCTGTAAACTGATATTATAAGATAAAACTCTATGGTTACTCTACACAAAGCACTAATTATAAAGCCTTTCCCGAGCTGCAGTGGGAGTGTTAGAGCAGGGAAAACACCACCACGGCTCCTCCGAGCACCAGGCTGTGACAGCCCGGGGTAAGAGGCGTTCAGTCTGCGTTCCCCAGGCAGACAGACAGACATGTATAAGCTAATTACACACAAACATGCACACATTTCAGAGGAAAGGTCACAGGAGTGAGGGAGGGAGAGAGAGAGAGAGAGAGAGAGAGAGAGACAGAGAGAGAGAGAGGATCCAGGGCTGTTTCCAGAAATAATAAGGCTGAATTCGTTTAATCCCCATCCGTTCCTGGTTTACTCCTCTGCCAAGGAGCGAGAAAAAAACAGGCGGAGTGTAAACACACCCGTTCACTCTTCTCCCAGTATTAGTGTCACACTCTTAACACACCAATTAAGAGCAGCAGTAATTAACACACCAAGCCTGCACACTGACTGCCGCACATATATATATATATATATATATATATATATATATGTGTGTGTGTGTGTGTGTGAGAGAGAGAGAGAGGGGAGAGATGCTAAGAGGGGGAAAATGAGCGAGACAGAGAGAGAACGAGAGAAAGAGGGGAGAAAGAGCACGATAGAATGAAAGAAGCTAAAAAGAGAGAAAAAGAGCAAGAGCGGAGCTAAGTGGAGAGAGAGAATAAAAGATTCTAATGAGAGTATAAGAGAAAAAGGACAAGAAGAACAATAAAAAGAGAAAGACAGTGATAGTAATGAAGGAGCAGGAAAAGAAGAAAGTAGAAATTGGGGGAGAAAAAACAGCATGCAAGGAAGCATAAGAGAGATAAAGAGAGAAAAAGAGAGAGAGGAGCTAAGATGAGGTTAAGCTAAGAGTTGGGAAAAAGAATGAGAAAAAAGTAAAAAGTTATAAGACGGGTGAGAAAAAGAGAGGACGAGAGAGAGAAGAAAGAAACAAAGCTAAGAGAGAAGCTAAGAGAAGAGCAAGAGCAAGAGAAGAGATAACTGAAGAGAGAGAGAATGAGTGTAGAGGTGAGAACAAGTGTTAGAGAGAAAAGAGAGAGCGAAAAGCTAAGAGAAAAGAGAGGAGGTATGTGGAGAGAAAGAGAAAACAAAAAAGGACCATAGAGATGGAGAGAGAACGAAAGACAAAGACAGACTAAGAGAGTATGAGACAGATGAGAAAAAGCAAGTAAAAGAGACAGAACATGAGAACAAGTAAAAGGGAGATAAAGGGAAAAAGGAAGAGAGAGAAGAGAAAAAAAGAGAAGCTAAGAGGAGAAAGAGCATGAGAACAAGTAAAAGGGCAGATAAAGAGAGAGACAAAGATAGAAAGAAAGAAGAGAGAGAAAAAGAGAAACTGTGGGCAGAAAAAGCATGAAAACTAGTAAAAGGGCAGATAAAGAGAGAGACAAAGAGAGAAAGAGAAAAGAGAGAGAAAAAGGAAAGCTAAGATGAGAAAGAGAATGAGAACAAGTAAAAGGGCAGATAAAGAGAGAGACAAAGAGAGAAAGCGAGAAGAGAGAGAATAAGGAAAGCTAAGAGGAGAAAGAGCATGAGAACAAGTAAAAGAGAAGACAAAGAGAGAAAGAAATAAAGAAGGGAGAGAAAAAGAAAAGCTAAAAGGAGAACAAACCTGAGAACAAGTAAAAGGGGAGATAAAGAGAGAAAGGAAGAGAGAGAAGAGAGAAAAAGAGAAGTTAAGATGAGAAAGAGCATGAGAACAAGTAAAAGAGAAGATAGAGAGAGAAAGAACGAGACAGAACAGAGAGAAAAAGAGACGCTAGGAGGAGAAAGAGCACAAGAGTGAATAAGAGAGCAAAAGATAAGCTAAAGAGAGAGCGAAATATGAGCAAACTAGAGATAGAAAGAGCAAAAAGGACAATATGTGAGAGCGAAAGACAGAGAGAGAGAGAGAGAGAGAGAGAGAGAGAGAGAGAGCGAAGAGCAAGCTGTTCTTATTTAATTGCATATTTACCCTCAGGTAATGGCTCATGATGGAAGTGCATATGTGAGAAAGAAAGAGATAGAGAGGGGAATAAAGAGAGAGAGAGAGCGAGAGGAATTCAGTGTAATCTAGTGTGTAGATTCTCTGAGGAGTAAAAGAACAGAGAAGAACGACTTTCTCTTCCTCTTTCAGGTGAAAAAGCAGGAAAGCAGGACTGTGCTTCCTTTATGGGAAGATGGCAGGAGGTGAAAAGAAAGGGAGAGGGGGAAGAATGGATGAATAGTGCTGTCCTTGACTACAACATCAGGCCATACCTTCGCTCAGGATGAAAGAAAGGGTGAAAGAGAGAGAGAGAGAGAGAGAGAGAGAGAGAGAGAGAGAGAGAGAGAGAGAGAGAGAGAGAGTCGGGTCTGAGTAAATGTTACTTGTAAATAAATGTCCGCATCTATTCAGACTGGGGTTCTGCATAAATCTATATAAATATGGGCAGCAGAGCTGAATAGGATTTGCTGAGGTTGTGAATGCTAACCAAAGACCTGCCGCCATGTGTCCGTCACTCATCTGTGTGTGTGTGTGTGTGTGTTGGGGGTACACATAAGCGACTGTGATGACTAAAGCCCACATTGTAAACCACTTCCAGCCCTACAGTGAGTATCGGCTTGCTGGAATCTTTTACACTCGTTCTGCTGCGTAACACACACACACACACACACACACACAGCTCTGGAAAAAAAAAGATACCACTTAAAAATGATGAGTGTCTTTAATTTTACCAAATTAAAAACCTCTGGAAAATAATTAAGAGGAAGATGAATGATTATAAGCCATCAAACCAAGCTGAACTGCTTGAATTTTTGCACCAGGAGTTATCCAAAAGCAGTGCGTAAGACTGGTGGAGGAGAACATGCCAAGATGCATGAAAACTGATTAAAACCAGGGTTATTCCACCAAACATTGATTTCTGAAATCCATTTCTCGTTTTCTGGAAATTAATGCTCTAGATGACAATATTTTGGGGGGAATTTGGGAGAAATGTTGTCTATAGTTTATAGAATAAAACAACAATGTTCATTTTACTCAAACAGAAACCTATAAATAGCAAAATCAGAGAAACTGATTCAGAAACTAAAGTGGTTTCTTAATTTTTTCCAGAGCTGTACACTATATTGTCAATAGCGCTGTCTCGTCTCGTAATGCTTTTTTTGTTGATGCGAGGTTTGAATGGAGCTGCTTGGCCTTGGAAACTCATTTCATGAAGCTTAATAAACTCTACTGTTCTTGAGTTAATCTGAAGCTACAAGTAATCTGAAGTTTGGAAGTCTGTGTTATAATATCACTGACAGTTGGCTGTGGAATATTTGGTAGTGAGTAGTGAAATCACGGTACCAGGTGGTTCACATTGATCTGTGGAACTGAAGAAGTATGTTCTCTTGAATGATGATGCACCATCCAATACTTTTGGGACAAGCAGGAGAGTTGAGGATGAGTTCATCCAACGTCCTGATCTCACTAATGATTTTTGTCCATACAGTGTAAAAAGAGAGAGAGAGAGAGAGAGAGAGAGTGTTCTGAAACAGTGTTAAACGTCCTGCTGTTCCAGGGTAAGAGAATATGGGTGTAATCTAAGGAGAAGGGTCAGACCAAGAGGCTTTTAAAGTGCGGACAGGAAGCCTTATCATCCACTGATCTACTTACTGAGAGAGAGAGAGAGAGAGAGAGAGAGATATCCTGATCATATTTCCAGAAAAACGCTCTTATTTACCTTTTAAAAAGTCATTTAAATGACTGATAAAAGAGCAGATTACTGTAGTTTTGCTGTTTTCCTCTGTTTTTTTAGAGCTCAGCACTGACTCAGCTCTTGATTGGTCCGGACACGAGTGAGGCGTGCAGGTGGGGGCGGGGTTTCTGATGTCATGGGCCCTGCATTGTTTAATATTGCGATATATATCGCAAAAAAAAGAAATATTTGCAATGTAATTTTTTTCAAATATCGTGCAGCCCTAGTCGCAATGATGGGAAGAAGAGGACAATTTCACTTGAACAACAGAGTTCTGAACACAAGACAAAAAGAAAAAGAGTGTTGAGGGAAATCACACAGCTTCTATCCACCACCTTCTAAAGAAAAGGAGCTGCGTCTGTGGTTGAACGCGCTGCATTTGAAACATCCACTCTGTTTGATTTAATAAAGCTTTGGAAAAGGAAGTGTTAATAACAGTCATGCCCATACAGCAACCCTGAACTGAAACTGAATAGAGAGAGTGAGAGATACAGACAGTGTGTGAAAAAGAGAGAGCAAGAGAGAGAGAGAGAGAGAGAGAGCAGGAGTGAAGGAGCGAGAGAGATCTGGGACCCTCTGCTCCATTCACACTGACAATTCTACTAATGACCACTCAGACTCAATCGTGCTCTAGACGAGGAGCAGAGCCAGGAGACAGTGCGTGTGTGTGTGCGTGTGAGTGTGTGTGTGTGTGAGAGAGAGACGGAGAGGAGGGGTAGTGAAGATGTGTGAAGTGTTTTAGTGAGATGAAACAGTGAGAGAGAGAGAGGAAGAGGGGATGTGTGGTGCTGAGTGTAAGTGTGTATAACAGTATATTATCTATCCTCTGTGTAGAACACACTTAGAGGAGATACAGGCCAATTAGAAGCTTAACCTGCATTTTATCACTGTTACATCTTAATAACAGAGAACTGCAGCCGGAGAACACTGTAAACACTGCGTCACTGACTCATACAACAACAGCATTTATACGCTGGAACTGATCAATCTCTCTTTAATAACCCAAAGCTCACACTGCATTACTCAGTCAATGCACTCTCTCAACTTCAACGTAAAATAAAACATAAAATTACAGTAAAGCATCAGTACAAACTTACATAATTCTGAAGCAAACCAATAATGTTTTAAAATAGCAAGCAAGCAAACAAACACGTATTGATGCACTGAATGTTTTGCAACTGGTAAAATCTATCCAAACATGGCAAAAACAGACTTTCGGCATTGCCAGTGGCAAGCAGAGAGCTGACAAAACACCTCAACAACAGTCTATTTTCATGTCTTATACCCACGCTAATAAAGCAGCGTGAGAGTTTAGAAATATATTTAAGCAGACAGGTGTGGTGGTCTGGAAATGAGGTGTGTTCAGGTAAATGTCTGCTGGTGGTTAATACACATGCGCCACTGACTGATTAAAACCCTGACAACAGTCAACAATCCTACCTTAGCCATGCAGGAGTGCCGTAAAACACTGTGTGTCCTCAGCGAGCGATTAAACCCTGCAGCGATTAAACCCAACTTTTACCTCCACAATAAACAGAATAAAGAATAAAATTGAATGAGCTGCTCTATACTGAGGCGCACAAAAGCACCACGCTGTTCAGATACGAACGCACCAGAGCGCCGAGTGGTTCAGAGGTCTAAAGCGCTGCCACTATGAGCGGGAGGTCACAGGTTCGAACCCCCGCTCATGCAGCTTTACCATCAAGCTGCCGGCGCTCAGAGGGAGCAAAATTGGCCCTGCTCCCTCCGGGTGGGTAGATGGCGCTCTCTCCCCACATCACTCCTAGGGTGATGTCCGCAGTGCAGAGCGTCTGTGAGCTGATGTATCAGAACCGAGTCGCTGCGCTTTTCTTCCAAGCTCGCTGTGATGCTGCTCGGCAATGCTGCATCAGTAGCAGCTCGAAAAGAAGCGGTGGCTTACGTCACATGTATCAGAGGAAGCATGTGCTAGTCTTCACCCTCCTGGTGTGTTGGGGCATCACTAGTGATATAGGGGGAGTCCTAATGAGTGGGTTGGTTAATTGACTGTGCAAACACGCCAAAGTCAGAGCTCACCTGTGCGCAACTGATCGATGCACTATAGATCAATAAAATAGGGCTCAAAAATTTAAACTATGTCTCATTTCAAACAAGCACACTCTTACATAACAGCCTACTTTAGAATCATGTTGATATATCACTATAATTTAGACTACGGTATCTCTGTTATACCCACTTTGGGCCGCAATCCTGCTAACTGCACTATGTAACTTTGGTGGAGCTACACAAGATCGTTCTCCAGTAGTGTCATATTAGTGTAGAATCCTGTAGTATGATTTTAATGCCTCGGTCCACATGATTCATTACTTCACATATCCAAAAAATGCATGTGTACAGCTGCCCATGAGAGGGCTCTTAAAGCGTGATGCGATGTCTATTTACAGCACCAACATTACATTACAGCACAAATTAAAGCAGCCCTAACAGAGACATATAGACACATTATATTATTTTTTTTTGTTGAACCAATAAAGTGACAGACAAAAGGCATGAAAGTGCACCCTTAATAAATAAAATCTGTCCCACTGTGTCAAAAACCCTTTTATATAACAAACAATAAAAAAATGAGTCAAAAAGAGTAGAAAAGAGAGAGAGAGAAAAAAAGTCCACACACTAGACACTCTCACACGCTCACGCCCGATCAGTCAGATTCCAGCTCCCACACTATAAATCTGATTTAGCACTCACAAAAACGCCTGTCAAAACAAGCCCTGCCCTCTTCCCTCACTCGCAAAGCTACGAACAACCTTATTAATCATAACCAAAGAGAGAGAAACAGACTGCTGTCTAATCTGTGCCTCTCTCACCCTTACTCTCTCTCTCTCTCTCTTTCTCATCCTCCCCCTGTTCAGGTAGGCTCTTCGTGTTTGGCTCTTCGTCTGGAGCCCATCACAACTGTTCAAACACAGATTGTCCTGCGATTTATGGCCGATGCCACAGTAGCAAAGAGGAGGAGGGCAAACAGAGCAGGAACAGAGGCAAGCAGAGCGGGGTGAAGAGGGGGAACTCATGGAAGTCATGTACAGAGTAATGAGTCCCAACACAGAACACAGAACACAGAACAGGCCTTTAGGGTCCAAACCTGACCAAGCTAATCAATCATAAAGAGCAGGAACAGGCATTCTGCAATTCTAATACTCACACGATTAACCCTTGTGTGGTGTTCGGGTCTGTGGGACCCGTTTTCATTTTTCATCAAATGATACAAAAAAAATATTTTTTCTAACTCAAACTCATTGGCATTGGCTCATTTTTTGTGAAAAACATATATCAAAACACATTTTCGATAAACACACACTGTACACCCCCCCCCCCCCCCCACACACACATTTATTTTACATACAGTATGTTTGGTCAAGGGCTAATAAACTTGAGTTTAATTCATTTTCTTTTACATTTTATTAAAAAAACTAATAAAAAAAAAAGAGTAGCACTTTTTGAAAGAAATGTAACATAAGAAAGGTAAAGGGCAAATATTAACCATGTAAGCTGTTTATATTGCTTGCAGTTTAGGTGAAGCGAGCATGTGTAAAGCATTTTAATGTAAAATTGCTTAATTTTGCTGAATTAAATACAAGTAACAAAGTAAACGAGTAACAAAAATATGAACACCACACAAGGGTTAATCAAATTGTATTTAAATACCAAATATTTGATACCTACTTAAGTAACAGTGACCCCACAATTACAAAGCAGAAAACATTTACTTTTTATTTTATTTGATTGCAGACAGTATGAACACAAGATGTCACAAAAGGCTGAGTCTTCGAGGGGCATAGATGGATCTCCTGTAACCAATGTGTGAGCAATTGTTTAAAAACCGTGTTTCTTAGACTTGAAGAGAACTGCATATGTCTCCCTTTACAGTGCATAGTATAACTAACCTCAGGGCTGTCCCAGAACCATCCCAAATCTTTCTGACAGATCTTTTTGTGTATTTTTCTACAGCCTTTTTTTGACTATATGATATGCCCCTCCTCCTCTGATAGCTTTACAAGCAAGCTGATTGGCATTTTCAGCAAAACAATGCAGACCCACATGCAGCACTCGATGACCTGCCTGCAGTCCTGATCTGTCCCCTGTTGAGAAAGTGGGGACAATCTGGAAAAAGCAAAACCATGACAAAGATGATTCTGTACTATAGCACATACAGCGGTTGGACAATGAAACTTAAACACCTGTTTTAAGATCACAATAATTTATTGTGGTGACGGACAGTTCTGGTGGAAACAGGAGAGTTGAGGTGCACATTGAATTCTGCCGTGATTTGATCAGCCGTGGTTTTATGTTTTTTTAATACAATCCGGGTTAGCACCCGAACATCCCTTTCAGACAGCTTCCTCTTACAGCGTCCACAGTTAATCCTGTTGGATGTGGTTGGTCCTTCTTGGTGGTATGCTGGCTGGCATTACCCTGGATACCGTGGCTCTTAATACATCATAAAGACTTGCTGTCTTGGTCACAGATGCGCCAGCAAGACGTGCACCAACAATTTGTCCTCTGTGACCCATAATGTTGAGTGCATTGCAATATTTAGAGCAGAACTGTGCCCTTACCCTGTTAATTGAACCTTCACACTCTGCTCTTACTGGTGCAATAATGTGCAATTAATGAAGATTGGCCACCAGGCTGCTCCAATTTAGCCATGAAACCTCCCACACTAAAATGACAGGTGTTTTCGTTTATTGTCCAACCCCTGAAACACTTCATCACTTATTATCTACAATAAGTAGATTTTTAAGTGTTGTAAGTAGGAACTAAAACAGATCTGCAGATGTTGAGCAGACAAAATATGAAATACCCTGGGTTCATACTGTCTGCAATGAAATAACACTCAATGTAAGTGTAAGAAACACTGTTTTTTTTCTGCATTTTTCATATCGTTCCCACCTTTTCTGATTTGGGGTTGTACATTCTTGTCATGCCTCGATTCAACGCGTACCCTACAGTTAAATCTCACTATTTCTGAGTCAGTTTCCCTCAGCTGCACCACAGGCAAACACATCAAAGTACAGAGCAAATGTACTTCTCAACTCTCACTTTATAAACACGGATTACTGTACAGGAGGCACATGGAGAACGACCTTGGACAAGTGAGAGAGGCCAAAAAGAGAAAGATACACACGCATACATGGTGAGAGACAAGCCAAAAGCCAGAGAGAGAGAGAGAAAGAGAGAGAGTGAGAGAGAGAGCGAGAGAGAGAGAGAGAGAGAGAGAGAAAGAGAGAGAGAGAAAGAGAGGGAGAATGCAAACAGCTTGGGCTGAGTCCTGCTCATTGAACTGTATCTGTGAGCAGTAAATCAGCAGGTTTCTCCTCTAGGCAGACCACAGGCTCCGACAGCCTCATAAAATCTGTTCACTGACAGAGCCGAGGCCAGGCCACTGCCGCAGGCCTCCGCTAACACCCGATTAAACACACCCCACCCCCACGCCCCCCCTCACACACCTGTGAACATCTGACGCACATTCCATTCCAATCTTATTAACATACTCACAGCCCGTCCAAAACTATGCGGCACAGTTCAGAAGTCTAGAATCTATGTGTTTTTAATAATGTGAAACCAGTCTGGTTCTGAAGCTGTGAGAAAAATCCTAAATAAAACAGGATTATTTTATTTTGGATAGTTCAGTGTGATAGACTTGCACACTGTACTGGAATCAGTCCTGCCTTATATCTAATGACAGTTTAGTGAATCTGGACCAACCATGACCAGCTGAAGAAGTGATTAAGAAGATGGATAAGAAGATAGATGGATGTATGATGAATGTATGGAAGGATAAGAGGATGGACATATAATGATTGTAAGGATAAGTGTATGGATGTATGAATGGATAAGAGGATGGATGTATGATGAATGGAATGATAAGACGATGGCTGGATAATGGATAGAAGGATAAGAGAATGGATGTATGATATATGGATGGACGGAAAGGGGATGGATGTATGATATATGGATGGACGGATAAGAGGAAGAAGGTATGATGGATGGATGTATGGATGGTTTAGAGAATGGTTATATGATGAATGTAATGATGAGAGTATAAATGTATGATGGATGGATAAGAGGATGGATGTATGGTGGATGGATGGATAAGAGGATAGATGATGAATGGAAGGAAAATAGGATGGATGTATGATGGATGGAAGGATAAGAGGATGGATGAATAAGAGGATGTATGGATGATTAAAGGAAGGATGAGAGGATGAATGCAGGAAGAATGGAAGGATAAGATGATGAATGGAAGGATAAGATGATGAATGGAAGGATAAGAGGGCGGATATATGATGGCTGGAAGGATATGAGGATGGACGTATGATGGATGGAAGAATAAGAGGATGGAAGTATGATGGATGGAAGGACAAGGATAGATGTATGATAGACGGAAGAAAAAGACGATGGATGTATGATGGATGGAATTATAAGAGAACGAATGTATGATAGATTGAAGGATAAGAAGATGGATGTATGATGGATGGAATTATAAGAGAACGAATGTATGATGGATGGAAGGAAATACGATGGATGTATGATGAATGGAATTAGAATGAATGTATGATAGATGTATGGATAGATGTATGATGGAAGGATAAGAGGATGGATGTATGAAGGATGGAAGGATAAGAGGATGGATGTATGATGGATGGAAGGACGAGGATAGATGTATGATAGATGGAAGGATAAAAAAGATGGATGTATGATGGATGGAAGGATAAGAGAACGAATGTATGATAGATGGAAGGATAAAAAAGATGGATGTATGATGGATGGAAGGATAAGAGGATGGATGTATGATTAAAGGAAGGATGAGAGGATGAATGCAGGAAGAATGGAAAGATAAGAAGATGGATGGATGGATAGATGGATAACGGACAGAAGTTATTGGATAAATGGATGAATAAATGATAAATTAGTAGATGCCTAATAAGATGGATTAAAAGTTAACGGATGACAGGACAGAAGAACGGCTAAGAAAATAAATGGATAAGAAGACAAATAGATGGACAGACAGGTGACCAATAAAATGAATGAATAGCTTGATGGATGGATGGATGGATGGATGGATGGATGGATGAATAGTGGAACTGTTTCTGAAATGACTGCAGCATTCAGAACCGGCATGAAAAGGTTACCAGCTCAGAAAACAAACATAAAGAGACAGCTTGAGTGGTTTTAACATGAAAACTCTGGTGTATTCTGAGACTAAAACACAAAACTAATTGCTGCTGAATTATGCATTCAGGAGTTCATTCAAGTCATGTCCAAAAATCTCCACTTGAGACCCTGCATCTATTATAAATAAGGCCAGTCCAAAAACATCTCACATCATTTGTGCTCTACTGCCTCCATGATGGCATACAGGGCTTGGACGCTGACAACTGCCACTCACAGCATAGTTATACCACTCCATAGAAACCTGAAAGGTTTACACGCACCTAAAGAAGAAGATCCAGAGAATTCTGTGAACTTCACAGAACTAAGAACGGCACTACTGAGGTTAATGTATGACTAAATTGTATCACTGTGAAAAACTATAAGAACGGCACTACTGAGGTAAATGTATGACTAAATTGTATCACTGTGAAAAACTATAAGAATGGCACTAATAAAGTAAATTCATGACTAAATTGTATCACAGAGGAAAAAATATATAAGAATGGCACTACTGAGGTAAATGTATGACTAAATTGTATAACTAAAGAAAAGAATATTATAAGAATGGAACTAATGTGGTACATGTTATGGTAATTTCATGACTAAATTGTATCACTAAGGAAAAAATATGATAAAAAAGGCACTACTGAGAAAACAAGTATAATTAAATTGTATCACTGAGTAAAAATATTATAAGAATGGCACTACTGTGGTAAATGTATGATAAGAATGTCAGTACTGAGGTAAATTCATGACTAAACTGTATCACTAAGGAAAACAATGATGAAAATGATAAAAATGTCAATACTTAAGTATTTACTTCATGACAAAATTGTATCACAGAGAAGAGTATATGACAAGAATGGCACTACTGAGGCAGATTTTTGAGGTAACTAGCTAGTAACTAAATGTGTTATTTAGTTGGACCCTGACAACTGCCACTTGTTATACCACTCCATAGAAATCTGAAAGGTTTACATTCAATTAAAGAAGAAGATCCAGAGAAGTTTGTGAACTTCGTGGCCTGACCTCGTCCCGGCTTCATCATGTGAAAAGATATTTAAAAAAGAAACCCACAGAAAAAAAGTTACATAATCATAAAATAGCTCACGCATTTAATTCAAAACATTACTCAGGAATGTGTCCTTAAATATTTCTTATTTAATCATTTCTTTACAGTTATATTTTATAAGGTCTTGAGTGCAAATACCTTTGTGTCTTTGTACAATACTGAGTATGAAATTCAAAGTTTAATAATATTTAAACATTTACAGTAATGGTTAACTTATGACTGATGCTAAACACCAGAGACTGTAAAAAAGATGGACGCCGTGTCTCCGTTCCCATTCATTCAATGAAAATGAAGCCAAAATCTTCCTCCATGTTGGCGATCCTGATACCCGATTCTGCGCAGTAGAGACCAGAGGAGGGAAAAAGACTGTGGAGAGACAGCCTACTCATTTAAATAACCCCGCCCCTGAGGGCTGCCTCGCGGTCACAGACTGCAGAGCGGGGCGGAGCGGAGCTGACGGTCTGTTATTGGTCCCGCCCATAAGCAGCCCTTTTACCATAACCACACCTTTTTGAATAGAGCTGAATAACGTTTTAAAAAACAAATTCTGTGGGGATATAACAATGTGACAATATAAGCAGAGGTTACACTAGCTGTTGCATTTAAATAAAGGAGGTAGAATTACAGTATATTAGAAAGAAACGTGATTGAAAGTTGTCTGTTATGCCATTGAAACCTATGGGGATGGGTGGGGTTACACAGCTTTCTGCAGCCGAACAGCAGGGGGCGCCCGACCTGTGGTGGCTTCACTTTTAAGAGACGATGCTCTGTCCAGCTATACACAGTCTATGCTAAACACAGATAAAGATACAAAGAATAAACTTGTGGTGGAACTTTTTAATACTCATTTGTATTGTTGTATGAGTACTAATAATGACGATTAGCTATGGCTGATAATGCCATAATTAGAGGTGCACAGCATATTTGGCAACCAAGCTGAATGTGACAAGCTATACAGTGCTAAGATAGTAACACCAATAAGAATGGCACTACTGAGGTAAATTTCTGCCTGAAGTTGTATCACTATGGTAAATGTTTGATAAAAATGTCAATACTTCAACACTGAGGTAAACGCATGACTGAACTGTATCACAGGAAAAAAAAATATGATAAGAATGGCACTACTGAGGTAAATGTATGACTAAATTGGATTACTGTTGTAAACGTTTAATAAGAATATCAACACTAAGGTAAATTCATGACAAAATTGTATTACTGAGCAAAATATATGATAATGGCACTACTGAGGTAAATGTATAATAAGAATGACACTAATAACATAAATTCATGACTACATTGTATCACAGAGGAAAAAATATTTAAGACTGGCACTACTGAGGTAAACGTATGACTAAATTGTATCACTGAGGAAAAAAATATATAAGAATGGCACTACTGAGAGAAATGTATGACTAAATTGTACCACTGAGGAAAAAATATATAATAAGAATGGCACTAATAAAGTAAATTCATGACTAAATTGTATCACCGAGGAAAAAAATATTTAAGAATGGCACTACTGAGGTAAATGTATGACTAAATTGTATCACTGTGAAAAAAAAAATAAGAATGGCACTAATAAAGTAAATTCATGACTAAATTGTATCACCGAGGAAAAAATATATAAGAATGGCACTACTGAGGTAAATGTATGACTAAATTGTATAACTAAAGAAAAGAATATTATAAGAATGGCACTACTGAGGTAAACGTATGACTAAATTGTGCCACTGAGAAAAAAATATTTAAGAATGGCACTACTGAGGTAAACGTATGATTAAATTGTATCACTGAGGAAAAAATATATAAGAACGGAACTAATGTGGTAAATGTTATGGTAATTTCATGACTAAATTGTATCACTAAGGAAAAAATATGATAAAAAAGGCACTACTGAGAAAACAAGTATAATTAAATTGTATCACTGAGTAAAAATATTATAAGAATGGCACTACTGTGGTAAATGTATGATAAGAATGTCAGTACTGAGGTAAATTCATGACTAAACTGTATCAATAAGGAAAACAATGATGAAAATTATAAAAATGTCAATACTTAAGTATTTACTTCATGACAAAATTGTATCACAGAGAAGAGTATATGATAAGAATGGCACTACTGAGGTAGATTTTTGAGGAAACTAGCTAGTAACTAAATGTGTTATTAGAACAGTTCTACTAAATTTATGACTAAAATGGCACTACTAAATTAAACTGTGATTTATTGGTATATCTGCTGTGATATTAAAATGTTCAGTTAAAAATTTAGTTAAAATTATTTAAAATATTTTAATATTGTACTTTTTACTTGAAATCAAGATACAAATACATTTATGCTGCTTAATTTATTCTTAATAAAAACCTGCTTGGTATTCAGTATTCAGCTTTTAGCTTAGAATTTTCATTTTGGTGCATCACAAACCATAAAACCTCTCTGTGCAAACTGTGCAAACTCGTACAGGTGCGTTATGGAGTTAAACAGCTTGAATTAGCGTAATGTGGGCCACTTTTTCACCACGTCACATTAAGGCTCCACTGATGAGTTTGTAATGTATTCCAAGGTATATTGCGAGTGCAATTTGTAGCAATGGAAGCGCAATATGGTGTTTAGTCCTGGGAGGCAGTGCAAATTAGACGAAACTGCTTCCGCTTAACAAAATGCAGCAGGCCTGTCTCATGAGAAGTCCATTAACGGCCCCCCTAAGCACTCATCCAATCCAGCTGCCTGTGAAGCCCCTGCACACAGCTGCTGCACCTCCACACTAAACTCAGACTAAACACAAGCAGCCCAAGGCCCAAAAAAGATAAACATCATTCTAACAGCAAAGAAAACATTCAGCAACGTTTTCACATCTCAGAAAACAAGTCTATATTTAATAGACTTATATATATATATATATATATATATATATATATATATATATAATATATATACTATACGTCAACAAAATAATTGGTAAAGCTTTGCTTCATGTAACTAAATGCATGTTTCAAACATTCTCAGGCTCTCAGGAGCTCAGTGAACTCCAGCGCTGTGGTACAGTGATAGGATGCAGCACCTATGCAACAAGTCCAGTTGTGAAATTTCACTACTCACTACTAAATATTCCACAGCCAACTGTCAGTGATATTATAAAACAGTGGAAGAGACTAAGAACGACAGCGACTCTGTGCTCTGTCAGTGTAAAATAACAGAGCGGGTTCAGCTGAGGAGCATAGTGCACAGAGTTCACCAACTTTCTGCAGAGTCACTACACAATCACTACACACCTCCAAACTACATGTAGCTTCAGAGTTCATCATCACTACACACCTCCAAACTTCATGTAGCTTCAGAGTTCATCACTACACACCTCCAAACTTCATGTAGCTTCAGATTGGATCATCACTACACACCTCCAAACTTCATGTAGCTTCAAATTGGATCATCACTATACACCTCCAAACTTCACGTAGCTTCAGAGTTCATCATCACTACACACCTCCAAACTTCATGTAGCTTCAGATTGGATCATCACTACACACCTCCAAACTTCATGTAGCTTCAGATTGGATCATCACTACACACCTCCAAACTTCATGTAGCTTCAGATTGGATCATCACTACACACCTCCAAACTTCATGTAGCTTCAGAGTTCATCATCACTACACACCTCCAAACTTCATGTAGCTTCAGAGTTCATCATCACTACACACCTCCAAACTTCATGTAGCTTCAGAGTTCATCATCACTACACACCTCCAAACTTCATGTAGCTTCAGAGTTCATCATCACTACACACCTCCAAACTACATGTAGCTTCAGAGTTCATCACTACACACCTCCAAACTTCATGTAGCTTCAGAGAGTTTTTATGGCTGAGCAGCTCCATCCAAGATTTACATCACCAAATACAGCAACGCAGGCCATTGGATACTTTTGTGACATAAAAATAATATAATGTAGCAAAAAAAAAAATCAAAACCAACCCAAATACTGAAGAACACAGATTATTTCATGCAAGCATATAAACTGAATACATAAACTTATTGCAATATGGATCTTCTAAATCACAGTATCACTGTATTGTATTGTGTATATCATTATAATGGCACACAGTGACTCAAAAAATGAGAAATGATCCGATTGACTCAAAAACAGAGAAAAGATCAGATTAATGACTCAAAAACTGAGAAATTATTTGATTTGTGACTCAAAAACCGAAAACGATATGATTCCTGATTCAAAAACAGAGAAATGATCCAATTCGTGCCTTAAACACTGAAAATGATCAGATTTGTGACTCAAAAATGAGAAAAGATCCAATTTGTAACTTAAAAACTGAGAAATTATCTGATTTGTGACTCAAAAAACAAGATATGGTCAGATTTGTGATTTAAAAGACGAGAAATGGTTCGGATTCATGACTCAAAACCTGAGAAATTATACGATAAGTGACTTAAAAAACAAAAACTGATCTAACCCATGACTCAAAAAACGACAAATGATCCAATTTGTGAGTCACAAACCAAGAAAAGATCTGATCAGTGACTCAAAATCTAAGAAATTATCTGGTTAATGACTCAAAAAACTGTGAAGTGATGAGATTCGTGAGTCAAAAAACAAGAAATGATCTGATTCATGACTCAAAAACTGAAAATTGATCTGTTCTATGACTCAAAAACCGTGAAATTATTTAATTCATGACTTAAAAACTGAGAAACGATCCGATCTGTGACTTAGAAACCGAGAGACGGTCCGACTCATGATTAACAAAAACGAGAAATGGTCCTATTTGTGGCTCTAAAATCGTGACACGATCAGATTTGTGAGATCTGTTACACCACTAACTAATAATAACACAGAACAGGCTTACCCTCACGCCGGCAAACAGAGCAAAACGAGTGTATCTCAGTCCTCGGGCGAGTTACAGACAGCGCTGTCGCTACGTGCGACACGCGCAAAAACAAATGAGGAGTGAAGATGGGGTATGATGATTTAATTCATGAACAGGTGCATCCATTACGGCGTGCCGCTCCTCCCCACAGCGCCGCTCGGAAATTGGACACCCCAGTGACAGCTTGAGCCGAGCGATTGAAAGGAGGACGAGGGAGGGAGGAAAAAAAAGAGGAAGAGAGGGATGTTTTTAAAGGGGCACACAGTGGGTGATTGTGACCTGGCGCTGTCTGTCTGTGTGTCAGTCTTAATGTGCGGGAGGGAGGGAACGGGGGGGACTGCCTCCGCTTCCTCTCGCAGTCCAGGTGTTCAGACAGCGACCGTTTTTTTCCGTCCCAGAATGTGGCCGGCGAGGCTCCCACAGCTGCTGCTCTCAGGCAAAGAGAGAAACAGACAATGGAGAGGCCTATATTACAGAAACGCTGAGAAATGCAGATTAGAGCCGCTACAATTGATTATATTAGGAGGAGGCCGTAATCTACTGATTCCTTTTATGATCATTTTAACAGATTAAAAGAATAAAAAGAGCAATCAGGAACAATGAACCTGAGATTGAAACACTGAAGTGCTCTACAGTACCAGTCAAAAGATTGGACACACCTTCTCATTCAATGCTTAGTTTTTTTCCTACATTGTAAATCATTACGTTTTGATTATAAAGAAACACATAAGGAACCATATAGTAACTTAAAAGTGTTAAACAAACCAAAATACTCTTATCTGGGGAGCTGTTAACTTGCAGTTTCTGAGTCTGGTAACACTGATAAACTTATCCTGTGCAACAAAGGAACCTCTTGCTCTTCCTTTCCTAGGGTGGTCCTGATGAGAGCCAGTTCCATCATAATGTTTTTTAAAGTCTTTTTGTGACTGCATTTGAGGATACTTTCAAAGTTCTTGAAATTTCTTATTTTAGATTGACTGACCATCAAGTCATTTTTTTCTTTATTTAGTTGAAAAGTTCTTCTCATAATATGGGTTAGAACATTACTCTAATATTCACTATTCACTGTATACCTATAACTCTACCTCTTCACTACTTTACAACTGATGCTCTCAAACACATTAAGAGGCAAGAAATTCAAGTAATTAACTCTTGACGAGTTCAGCACAGCTGCTAACTGAAAGTTGAACATTCCAGGTGACTCTACCTCATAAAGCTGACTGAGAAAATCCAGCCAAGACGCGTAAAACTGTCTCTATCTAAGCATGAGGTGTAACTTTTTAGTTTACTAAAAAATTGCATACAAGGAAACGCTCAGAACTTTGTTGTTAAAGCCAGTGAATCAGGAATATATGGTGTTGTTGATACTGGAGAGCAGCTCATCTCCTCTAGACTATGGTTATACTGCTGGTTATGGGATAATGGGTGCCTATATTCACACTCAGCGTATATATGTGTGGCCAGCAACAGCTTAATAGCATAGATGTGACAGAGCCCTTAAACGGCTCATTATGAAAGGGACTGAAATTTGCAAGAACAGAGCTGGTGAGATCTCTTGATGCAAGAATGATTAAGTGTGAAAATGCTTTGTATAGACCACAGACCTATTCAAACTTGTATAAAACAAGGTATAACATATCCCCTTCAACTGTTTGACTAAACAATAAAAAATAAAAACCAAACTATTCTCCTATAATTCAGTCTAAGGAAGCAAGGTCTAGGCCAAAGACGCCCCTTCAGCATCTCTCTGAGATTCCCAGCACTACAGTGTCGAAGGAGCATGATGGAAGGAGCGGGTCAGCCCGTAGGCCAACAAAGCTGAAGGGGAAGCCAGCAGACAGAGCACTGCTCCTCTGAGGAGGACCCAACACACAGACATCACACCAGGTTACAGAGACAGGGTTAACACCTGAACACTGAGAGAGAGGTGAGCACACAGACGAGCTTCTGAGGGAGCTCCAGAAGACAGCGCGAGACCCCAAGCTGCCCCCGAGTCGGAATGGAGGGATGTGTTTAATGACGGAGCTAACAGAGGGATGAGAGTCCTCTCACTCTCGCTCACACACACACACACACACACAGTCTACCACTCAAGCTCTCACTCGCCTGGTTCTCTCAAACTAAAGGCTTGATTATAAAAGGGGCAACTTCTTTAGCATCTGTGCTATCTATTAGCATCATAAAGCCGCTTTCCAATGAAAAACAAGTACTATATTTTCCAAACTATAAGGTGCACTTCAAATCCTTAAATTTTCCCCAAAATTAACAGTGTGCCTTATAATCCAGTGCATCGTATGTAAGAATTTTACCAGATAGCGTTTTTCTCCAGTATTGAGCAGTAGTAGCATTAGCTCTTTTGCTGTTCAAAGATGAGTATTATCAGCCTGCAGTTAACCCCAGCTAAGACTGCTGGAGCAGCATCGGCATTGACCGCTAACCACACTAAGCACTAACTCTTTTTTTAATCATTCAGAGGTGAGTAATATCGGCCTGTTGCCAGCTGATAACCCCAACTCAGACTGTTGGAGCAGCATTAGCCACTAAGCATGCTGAGTGCTAGCTCTTTTGCCATTCAAAGATGAGTATTATCAGCCTGTAGCCTGCTGCTAACCCCAGCTAGCACTGCTGGAGCAGCATTAGCCGCTAATCGTGCACAGTGCTAGCTCTTTTGCTGTTCAGAGGTGAGTATTATCAGCCTGTAGCCTGTTACTAACCCCGGCTAGCACTGCTGGGGCAGCGTTAGCTGCTAGCCGATAGCTCTTTCACAGTTCAGAGGTGAGTATTATCGGCCTGTAGCCTGCTACTAACCCCGGCTAGCACTGCTGGAGCAGCATTAGCATTGACCGCTAAACACACTAAGCACTAACTCTTTTTTTATCATTCAGAGGTGAGTATATTGGACTGAAGTTTGTGCGTTGACCTTGTTCTACATAATGTTTTTTTTTAAGTTACTTAACTTCAAAGGAAGACCTCACTCTTTGACTATTACTTGTAAACACAATATACTGCATTAATACACACTATCAATACCTTTTCTTTTGTTCTGGCCACAAATCATAAGTTTTGCTGCTTTAAAAAGCCACTAAAATTATTCCATTCATCAACCCCTGATGTGAACCCTTCGATCCTTCCATTGTCCCACAAACACATTTGCACACAATAAGGCATTTAGCAGCTAGAGGCTAATCTGCATATTACAAAAGTCAGTATTATACTGTGAAGACTTGTGACCATTTGCCACCAAGAAAGTCCAATAAATCTCCATACAAAGATAACCCTAATAATATTAACAAAGCCAAAATTATGAACTCAGTCACAGTCCTAATCCTGAGCGCTTATATTGGCGTGAGCTTCTTGATGCTTAAATTTTCACAAGAATGTCTGACCATGGGAATTTCCACTTTCCCTCAGACCCAAGACAAGCTCCAGAACAGCTAAAATCACTGCATGCAATTAAACCCTCCTAGAAATGCTCTAAAATGATGACGCGTGTAGAAATGTATGCAATGACAGCTTTTCTAATCCCTGTAAAGAAGGACTTCTAAAAGAATAGGAATCTAATGTAGAGAATATAAACATGAACCTATTGCCACCATGTTGGCTAATAGAGGTGGTGGTCTAGAGGTGTATAAAGCCCCCAGCATAAATTGAGCTGTGGAGCAAATTGTGGAAAGAACTGATCTCCAGAATGATGGTGCTCCATCCAGAACTTTAGGGTAGATGAGTTCAGTGTAGTGTATCCAGTGTATCCAGTGTAGTGACCTTACTATCCACCCCTCCATCCATCCATCCATCGTCCACTGCTTATCCAAAATCAGGTCATGGAGGTAGCAGTTCTAACAGGGAGACCCAAACTCTCCTATCCCCAGGCTACATCCCTAGGCATTCCCATGCCAAAGTGGAGATATAACTTCTCCACCTCGTCCTAGGTCTTCTCCTGTGGTCTCCTCCCAACCGGACATGCCAGGAACACCTACTTAGGGAGGGTCCCTGGTGGCATCCTCATCAGATGCCCGGACCACCTCAACTGGTTCCTTGCAATGCAAAGAAGCAGTGGTTCTACTCTGAGTCCCTAACGGTTGACTGAACTTCTTACCCTATCTCTAAGGGAGACCCCAGCCAGCCTTCTGAGGAAACCCATTTCGGCCTTGAATTCAGGACCTCGTTCTTTTGGTCATGACCCATCGCTCATCGCTCACGATCATAGGTGAGAGTAGGAACGAAGATAGAACGGTAGACGGAGAGCTTTGCATTTTTGCTTCGCTCCTTTTTCGTCACAACAGTGCGGTAAAGCGAACGCACAACCGCCCCCTGCTGAGACGATTCTCCGGCCAATCTCCTTCACTTGGGGCAAACACTCATCCCCCATCTGGAGTAGACAGTCCATCGGTTTACTATTGCAACCTCACTATCGCTAGTCAATAAATGTAATCAAATCCTCACAGCAATGTTCCAAAATCTTGTTTTAAGCCTTTTTTCCTGGACAGTAGAGACTTTACCCAAAATGTTACTCCAACAAAAGCGAAGAAGAAGGTAAACTCTTCTTAAACCCCTTCATTTTAGAAGAAACACTGAACGTACTGGTGTCATCCCATTTCTTTGTCTTTTTTGTCACTTACATCCAAAGTAGTGTTTTTCTAGTGACTTCTTCTTGATACAGACACCCTTCACCTCAAGAGGGTCTAATACTCCAGGAGGGCACAGAGAAGCCATTTTCAAACAAATGCAACATTTACGGATTCCTGGTAATGTCTTTCCACAGGCAATTTATGCTCCAGCTAAGTACCGCCAAAGTGTCTCCTGAAAGCATTCACGCTGTGACTGTTAAAACTTAGCAGCCCACCACCAAAGGTGCTTCGTCCACCCCCCACCCCCCCGTCCCCGTCCCAATCACAGACTCCAACTAAATAAAATGTCCATGAGAGAGTGAGAACTGAACTGGAACTTGAACTGAATTGGAACTGCAATTTGAAAAAAGCAGGGAATTGGTTCTAGGTTAGAAACAGAACAGCCCCATTTCCACACAGCTGTATCTCCAGGGGGCAGAAGATATCTGATTGGATTTTTGGTTTCTGAACTGAATGAAATCCCTGAAATAGCTGCTGAAGTGGCCGGACTGCAGAATCTCATTCAACTCAGAGGCCTTAAAGCTGATTGAATAAAAAGAAGAAACAGCTCTTGGACTTAGAGCCTCATTGATATTATAACTAATATACAATTATAGTACAGAGCATTAATTCTGAGGCAAATAAACTTATAAACACACATATAGTAAGTGTGGACTAGAATAGAATTTGTCTAATTGTCGTATCATTGCCCTTGGAACAATTCCTATCTTTACGATGGCGGTGTCCAGCGATTAGCTAACTCTGGGATGTAAAGGTCATGCCAGAATGCTCTCCTTACACACTCTAGAACTCCAGTTCCCAAAAACCCACAGGCGATGACGTCATCGTCAGCCGCTCACCTTCACCCAATCGCGTTACGCTCCCCTGTTCAGTGTCACCCATGTTCTAGGAAGTTTGGTTCAAAGTATTTTCATTATGTATATAAGGTTTCAGTTGGCATTTGTACTTTGGGCAGTATTGTCGACTTATGTTGCGTACTGAGTGTTTTCCCCTGCATTTTTCTGTCTGCCCTTTTGTTATGACCCATTTTTCTGTATCACGGTTTTTGCTTTTCGTCTTTGCCCTTATCGGATTTGTTGTATCGATGGACTGTCTTTCTGGTTTCGAATCTTGGACTGTATACCCTACTACGACTCCTGTTTTCAGTATGAGTGTTGTTTATCCTGTTATCTGGCTGTTAATTCCTGTTAGCCATTCTGAAAATAAACCTGTCATTACCTTTTACTCGGCAAGCGTCACTCCTATCTGTCTGGCATTACAGCAACAGAGATTTTTAATAAACTTTTTCATAAATAATGAAGTGTGGAGCTAATTTGAGCCTGGATAACAGTGGAAAAAGCGATTCATCAGGAAAATTATGTCCTGTATCACCCAGTCTGAAGGGTGTTTGGACAAACTGTTAAAAATGTCTGGATATTGGAACGCTGTGGGAGAACGGAGGTGCGCTATTCATCAAAGGTAAGAACTTTTTTATCATGTTTTACTACAACAAAAGTCAATTTCACACCAGAGTTCTCCTTTAAAAGCTCACTGTGCTCTGACTTCAGGGAATGAGTATTTTGATGGTGCAGCGCTTCTGCACTTCTCAGCAGAGAAAACTGACTGTTTTCTCTGCCAAGTTGTAAAATAGCAATGAGCATCGCAATGTACCTTGTGCAGGGTGCAAGATAGGGCCCTTTAGTTTTATAAATCCTGACAAAAGTCAATTATTATAAAAGCACAAAGTGGCATATTTACTGAAGAAGGAACAAACCTACTTAACTTTCAATATAAGTCAATGTAAAATCAATTTAAACCAGGACTAGACAATCTTCAATTTTTTAAATGGAGTCTTACTGTCCCAAAACATGGCCATGGTCACAGCAAGAGCTGTGATTGGTCTGCTGTGAAAAGCCCACCCATTCCTGCCTTCGGAGTTTAAACTGAAAGCGATGCAGATGCGTGGACACAGGCAGCTGCGTAGGGTGCTCGCACAGGCTTCGTCATTCGCAACACATTGATGCAGAAGTATAAATTGTATTTTTATACCCTACTTATAAGCCTAAAAACAAGACTACAGTATCAGACCAATTATAACAATGATCTTTCATCATATATCACCTAATCATATTCTGTCCATCTATATATCATGCGCCCCTACAACACAAAGCCATGGTCTGGCAGGATTTTAAACTGTAAGATAAGACTTCTTCCACTGTGAATAATGCATGACACCAATCAAATGCACGCCATTCACTGAACAAGCAATAAAACTCTCAGGCACTGAGGTCACATTACCATAACAAACAAAAAAAAAAAAAACATGGACAGTTCTCCAGTTTTCAGAGTGGTCACCACACACAGGTTAATGGTCAGATCTCCATCTACCAATATAAATAAATATATTCAATTTCAGGTCTAAGCAGAATACCAAATGGCACTTTTTCACCATTGCATTAATTAAATACCCTCGTTGTATTTTTTCAGTGATGCACTGAAATTAAAATTTTTTACCTGAAACCGAACAAAGCTAAACATTTAATCAGAAGCCAAATACTGAGCTCAGTTTTTCAAAGGTTTTCATTTTCAGCTAAAAGAAATCCTAATGTAAGAGGAAAAGCCTAAACAAAGTAAATGTATTTAGCCAAAATGTATAGTTTTGGGGAAAACAAAATATATACATAAATATAATACATTTCAGGTGTAAGCAGAATAACAAATATTTTTTTTTACAATTGCATGAATTATGGGGAATTTTTCACTGTGGGCCCTTTTTAAGTGATATATAGTTCACCCTAAACTGCATAGCTATGTATCCATCCATCCATCCATCCATCCATCCATCCATCCATCCATCCATCCATCCATCCATCCATCCATCCATCCATCCATCCACGCCATTCACGGAACAAGCAATAAAATAGGGCGTTAGTGTGACTTTGCTATCATAACGATGGGAAAAGTATGCCTTCAATCAATCAATCAATCAATCAATCAATCTATCTATCTATCTATCTATCTATCTATCTATCTATCTATCTATCTATCTATCTATCTATCTATCTATCTATCTATGTATGTATCTATCTATCTATCTATCTATCTATCTATCTATCTATCTATCTATCTATCTATCTATCTATCTATCTATCTATCTATCTATCTATCTATCTATCTTACATTGTGAATAATGCATGACACCAATCAATACACGCCATTCACGGAACAAGCAATAAAAAACAAAAACAAAAAAAATCATAAATAAAAAAATATGGACGGTTCTCCAGGTCTCAGAGTGGTCACCACACACAAGTTAATGGTCAGACCTCCATCTACTGAAACATCTCCTTCACACATCCAGCCATTTTGCTGCTGCCCCAGCGAGAGAGTGTTCAAAAAGGTGCTTATGACTGAGCAGGGCGCTACTGCAGCCTGCAGCAGATTTTTGTGATCGACCCACACACTCTCTCGCCCTCACTCAATCTCCCTCTCTCTCTCTCTTCCCTCTCTCGCTCGCCCGCTCACTCTCTCTTTTCAGTGAGCACTACAGCATCAATCACTCCAGATACCAGGCTGTTGACACAAGGGCTCTGGGGAGGTGGAGGGGGGGCCTGGAAAATTCCATAAGTAACGAAGCTTATGAAGCGAGGCTTTGGGATGAGACTACAGTGGCCTGACAAGGTCAATAAGCTTTATGGCCAGCTAAACTGCTGTGAAACCCGCAGCTGCGCGAAAAGGCATTTTCGGGAGGCGCGGCGGAGTCGGGCCACGGCTGCAGCTTTATTACTTCATTCTTCATTCTTTCAGGCGTCATGTTATTTCTGGATTCACGCTGACCCAGGAGAGGGTGTGTAAGTGCTGATGCACACTGACTAAGCTTGTTAGAGCGTTAGAGTTTACAGAAAGGAGGGGCAGGAGAGGAGACGCTTCTCGCTTTCACAAAGCACAAAAACTAGCGATGAACCGAAATCAACATGTTTGTTCGAAACCAAAGATAAAAAAAAAAAAATTAACCAAGATCGAATACAAAATACCAGAATCCTTTTTTTTTTTTTTTTGCAAGTTTTTACCATCACATAAAACAACGTAAACATATTTTTTGAACGCTAGTAATGCACTAAAATATACAGTTTTGGGTAAAACCTAAAGAGACATCAGACTCTCTAACTCCTCCCATCAGGAACGGAATGCTGCTGCTGACTGAGGTAAACCCAGTCACACCACATGGACATTATTCAACCAAACTCACTTCCTTACATTCAAGTACACTCACCCATGATTGGGTATTCATATATTCACTTAATAGAACTATATTTGTTACATTTACATATTAATACTTCTGTGGCACATCAGTCATTTTTATAGTCAATGTCACTGCACCTAGCACTTTGCTCTGTTAATTATTTAATGACTGTTAGCATTAGCAACATCTACTGCACTACTCCGTTTACAGATAGTAGAAAGTTTTTTACACTTTTATATATTTTCTGTTCTTCTGTGTTTTAATTTATGTTGAATATGTTACTTATTGTGTTGTGTTGTTACTGCTGAACGCCTAAATTTCCTTCAGGATCAATAAAGTTTCCATCCATCCAATATAAATAAATATAATCAATTTCAGGTGTAAGCAGAATACCAAATGGCACTTTTTCACCATTGCATGAATTGAATACCCTCGTTGTATTTTTTTAGTGATGCACTGAAATTAAAATTTTGTCTCAACCTGAAACCGAACAAAGCTAAACATTTAGCCAGAAGCCAAATACTGAGCTCAGTTTTTCGCAGGTTTACATTGTCAGTAAAGTGCTGCAGCAGCTGAAAGAAATCCTAGTGTTAGAGGAAAAACCTAAACAGCGTAAATGTATTTAGCCAAAATGTATAGTTTTGGGGAAAACAAACAATATACATAAATATAATACATTTCAGGTGTAAGCAGAATACCAAATACTTTTTCACCATTGCATAAATTATGGGGAATTTTTCACTGTGGGCCCTTTTTAAGTGATATATAGGTCGCTCTAAACTGCATAGCTTGATTTAGGGCATTAGTGTGACTTTGCTATCATAACAATGAGAAAAGTATGCCTTGCTCAGCTCATCTCATCTCATCTCAGCTTAGCTTAGCTCGCTCCATCCATCCACCCATCCTACATCTCTTTCTTGTATTTTTTTTCCAGTGATGCACCGAAATGACAATTTTGTCTGAACCCGAAACCAAACCAAACCAAACAAAACAAAACATTTAGCCAAAAGCCAAATACTAAGCTCAGGTTTTCGAAGGTTTTTTAGTAAAGTGCAGCAGCTGCTGAAAAAAACCCTAATATTAGAGGAAAAACTGCATTACAACCTTAAATCTTGGTTCCTCCTAAGGTTTATTCCTCCTAACATAAGGGAGTTTTTCCTTGCCACTGTTGTCTCCACAATAACTGGCATTTCTGTGGTTTTTGCTCATAAGAGGCGTGGACCTGTTTTTCTTTGTAAAGCTGCTTTGTGACCACTTCCATTGTAAAAAGCGCTATATAAATAAAATTTAATTGAATTAAAGCTCCATTAGGTAGGATAAAGATTTTGTGCTCGTGGGCTCCCCCTACAGTTGCAGAGTGTAATAAATGTTTCAGGTGGATTAGTTTCTCCTTCTCGTTTTCTGGCTTTCACAGACATATTCAGTCTCTTTCCAGCTTCTGCCAGAGTGTCTGTATGTTAGTTTGTAAAGAATGAACCAGTAGTCCTTGTAGAACTGTTAGAACTAAAGGTCGGAAAGCAGGTCGCAGTTCTCGCGAGCGTTGGTCGCGGCCGCCTCGGACAACTTACAGAGTCTGGTTTGAGCTCAGAGGAGCTCTGGCACAGACACGAGAGCACCGCTATTCCTCCTATTACACCTCAATGCAGCGCTGCAGTGAGTTTCAAGCTGTAATTTTACTTCTTTAAAAAGATCAAAAATCAAGGAAATCCTACCTAGTGCTGCTTTAAATACACTGAATTAGTCTTTGTTATTAGTTATTAAGTATTTTTACTTATTTTTGGTCAAATAATTTCAGATGCCAAGTATTTGGTGCATCCCTTAAAAAAAAACCTGTCTTTACCATCACTTCGCTAATGCTATTCATAAATGTATCATCTGCTGATTAAATCATGCTCTCTTCCAGGCCTGTCTCAGCTTAGCACAACCAAGGAACTTATACATGCTCACAATTAATATGAGGGCAAAAAAAAAAAATACTGCAGACATGTTGCTTATTTGTTTCTGAGAGACTCTCCAATATGACTTTTCAATGCTTGGCTGGATACACAGTCCATTAACAGGAGCCATAAAGCAGAACACGCAGCAGGCCATTAGCTCTGTGCCATAAACTAGAGTATTCACTACCTACAGTATCAGTGTTCCTCTGAGCCACAGTAAACATCAGCTTAGTACCTATGTCCAGATCAATACTGTCACATGGACATATATGTCCTGAGACTGTCACTTACATACTGTTAGCTCTGCTCCTGCCTGCTATAATAAATAACCTGTTTATACTGCTATAAATATACTGGAGCTATTCTTTTACAGGTTAATGTTTTATCCCTATCTGCAACGTCTGTCATTAAATTTCTTCGGTACCACTTATAATAAAATAAGACTACCTTTATAAAGGGTTTATAAATGGTTTACAATTAGTTTATTAATGGTTACTAATTATAAGGTTGTAAATGCCTTAAAAAAACATTAATAATCAGTTTTAACACATACGTAGAAAGGGCAACAATATAGATGGTTGTAGGTTCACTATTTGGCAAACAACAGGTCATTGTTGCTCTTTCTACGTATGTGTTATAACTGATTATAAATGATTTTTAAGGCATTTACAACCGTATAATTAGTAACAATTAATAAACTAATTGTAAACAATTTATAAACCCTTTATGAAGGTAGTCTTATTTTAAAGTGGTAATTTTTCTTTCTTTAAATAGGATGTAAAATGGATTTTGCACTGTATTTTTAATGTTTTATTCTTAGTTGAATAATGAGAGTAGCATAGAAGTACACAGAAGTGACAATATCCAAACCTTAAAAAGTTACTTAATTTCAGTAATGCAGTTAAAAATGCGAAACTCATATATTATATAGATGTATTACACATAGAATGATCTATTTTAAGCAGTCTTTTATTTTGTTGATGATCATGGCTTACAGCCAATGAAAACCCAAAAATCAGTGTCTCAGAAAATTAAAATATTATATAAGACCAATTTTGTTTTGGCAGTGTGGGCAGTGTGACAAATCCTGCTGGAAAATGAAATCCGCATCTCTACAAAAGTTGTGTTTTAATGGTAGGTAACCAAACAGATCAGTTACTCGGGTCGACATCAGGCACAATCTGCACAATCCAGTAGAGCTCAACGTGCACGGCCTCGTGTTCAGCAGGATTTCCAGATGCTCATCCTGGATCACCGGTGCACCGTTCGCACCCAGTGAGTGTAATATTAAACAGCGTGGAAGCTGACCTGTGATCAGCCATCCCACATGGAGCTACTTCAAGCACGCAGGTCCAGGATCAGATCAAGTGGGCTTTGCGGAGGCAGGGGCCACTGGCTGATGTAGGAGTGGCAGTGTGAGAAGTGGAGGCTATAAGCAGCACGTGGGGCTCTGAATCATGCGCCAGAGGAATCGGAGCTCGGATGCATACGCTCCTGTATAAGACCTGATGTAGCCCTTTTTTATTTTTTCCTATGGAAGCAATTCCCATTGTATTCATTACATTACATTACATTATATTTAGCAGACGCTTTTGTCCAAAGTGACTTACAATAATGAAGTACAAAAGTAATAGGAATTAAGATAACCCATTTTTAGATAGGGCTTAAAGGAGGTCAAAGGGAAATAAAGGGATAGAGGAGTGAAGAAGGGGGAGAAGGAAATGAGGTTAGAAGTAGTTAGTGTGTTAGAGGTGTTAGGAGAGTAAGTGCTCTTTGAAGAGCTCTGTCTTCAGGAGTTTATTAAAGATAGTGAGAGATTCTCCTGATCTGGTAGTAGAAGGTAGTTAGTTAGAGGTGTTAGGAGAGTAAGTGTTCTTTGAAGAGCTCTGTCTTAAGGAGTTTATTAAAGATAGTGAGAGATTCTCCTGATCTGGTAGTGGAAGGTAGTTTGTTCCACCATTGGGGAACTCTGTATGAGAACAGTCTGGATTGCTTTGTGTGAGTGTTTGGCAAAGCGAGGCGCCGTTCATTGGAGGAGCGCAGTGGCCGGGAGGTAGCGTAAGCCTTCAGGAGCGAGTGCAGGTAGGAAGGAGCCTGTTCTGTCATCACCTTGTAGGCGATTGTAAGAGCTTTGAATTTGATGCAAGCATCAACTGGTAGCCAATGGAGCTCAATGAGCAGTGGGGTGACATGTGCCCGTTTTGGCTGGTTGAAGACCAGACGTGCTGCTGCGTTCTGGATCATTTGGAGTGGTTTTACTGCACAGGCCGGGAGGCCAGTTAGCAGGGCATTGCAGTAGTCGAGGCGTGAGATGACGACTGCTTGTACCAGGAGTTGGGTGGCCTGTTGCGTCAGAAACGGTCTAATTTTCCTGATGTTATAAAGCGCGAAGCGGCAGGACCGAGCAACTGAGGCCACATGGTGCATGAAGGAGAGTTGGTCATCAACCATAACACCCAGGTTCCTAGCAACCTTTGTCGGTGTGAGAGAGAGAGAGTCGATGCTTATAGAGAGGTTGTGTTGAAAAGATGGTTTTGCTGGTATGACCAGAAGTTCAGTCTTTGAGAGATTTAATTAAAGGTGATGCTCCTTCATCCAAGAGGATATGTCAGAGAGACACGACGATATCCGTGCAGAGATTGAGTTATCTTCAGGTGAGAACGACAGGTATAGCTGGGTGTCATCAGCAAAGCAATGGTAGGAAAAACCATGTGAGTGGATAACCTGACCAAGAGAGGCAGTGTATATTGAGAAGAGAAGGGGTCCCAGTACCGAACCCTGGGGAACCCCAGTGGATAGGGAGTTCCCATTCCAGTATAAAATGGACATGACTAGCTAGTTCCGAGATCCAGAAATTTTAACAGTTTGTCCAAACACCCTTCAGACTGGGTGACACAGGGCGTAATTTGCCCCGATAAATCGTTTTTTTCACTGTTATCCAGCTCAAAGTAGCTCCACACCTCCTTGCTAGAATCCGGAGAGCCCTGACATTTAAATCAAGGCATTATTAACTTGAAAAATAGCACAAGAAGCTTATTAAAAAACACTGTTTACATCCCATAGAGCTAGCTTCAGCTCCGAGCACCTCCATTACTGTACTGATAATGACTTAGACATATATATAAATATAGTCTGCATAGCGTAGCAGCCAGTGCTAAGAGACAGGCTATGCGGAGTCTATGTATATATGTCTGTCATTATCAGTACAATGATGGCGGCGCACGGAGCTGAAGGTAGGCTTTCCGTATTCTAGCAAGAAGTAGCTACTTTGAGCCTGGATAACGGTGGAAAAAGCGATTTATCGGGGCCAGCTATGCCCCGTGAAGGGTGTTTGGTTTGTTCTCCTTATAAAATGTATGTATGTATGTAGGTATGAATGAATTATATTCCACACAAACCCAAAGCCATATTGCTGCTGTTTGTATGGAAGGCTTTGGGTAAGGTTTTGTTCTGAATGCAGCTGGAAGCCTGTTAGAAGGTAAAGACGAGATTCAGGCTCCTCCATAGTTCCTGGGTTTCTCTTTATGGCGCTGGTACGCTTCGCCATTCCATGAGCGAAAGAAGGCATCTCTACTGCGAAGCTTTATTATGTGGGGAAAATGCATATAATGGAGCTGTTTGTATGGGAGGAAATGGCCGTGTGTAATGGAGGTTGCAGCGGCAGCGCAGAGGCTTTTGCCGGAGCTGGGCCCCGGGCCGAGTTGACTGGGTTCAGTCCAGCAGTTCACACAGGCTGGCCTAATCTCTCCAAATCCTCGCAATTTCACTGACTGCGCTTGCCTGATTAACCGCAACCCTCAAACGCCACATTTGACGTATTAATTTAGTAAACTCTCTCTCTCTGAGCGATTATGGCTGCTGGTTATAAGTCTGCGTATCAGGGGGTTTGGAGAGAAAGAGGGGGGTTGGGTGGTTTGCTACCCATGGTGGCTGCAATCATGAGGAAAAGAAAAAAAAAAGCGAGAGGAAAAACCTAGATAGGCTTCCTCCCCCCCCCCCCAAACATCTTTCAAGTAGCAGCCTGGAAGAAGAACGTGAACGGTTTCTCGCCTGGCTCTCATGTTGGTGCAAAAGCAGCTGCCGCAAAAAAAAAAAAAAAACACTGCCACCGTCGCCGCCAACAATCAAAGGTCACTTTGTTATTTCCTTCCAAACGCAATAGATGCGGAATGTCAGCAACACCTCGCTTTGTGTACGAGCGAGGCCGTGTCTCTTGGCCTGCCTCGTCACGCTGGTATGCCATCTCGCTCCCCAGCCCGGAGGAAGGGAAGGGTAATTTGAGGCACACTCCTGTGGGTGGAAAAAAGGTTGCCAGAAAGATTAACCCGGCTTCCTTTTATAGCCCCCGACAAGAGGTTAAATCACTCGTTACTGCTGGGCGCTCTAACCTCCCCCTGAATAATTAGATCATGAATATTACAGCGGCTGCCTCGGCCAGACCGCGGCTGATCAATCCTGGCTGCGGTGGCGGAGCGCGCAGGCCGGATAAGCCTCCCGCTGCACGGAATGCCACGCTTACACAGGGGGCCGTTCTAATGAAGCCGAGGACGGCCGTGTCAAAAAGGACGCCGTGAACCAGAATAATTCTGTTTTCGCTTATAATGAAGCGGGCCAAATGCTTTCGTTTTTATTTCCAGAGCTTCTTAAGGAGCGATGATGCATTTTCTACAGCAATCTCCAAAAATCAAAAACTCCCATTTTTGGGAATGTTCCTGCTCTATAAATCTGAACTACTTCATTGTATTTAATTAAAAATGTGGCCGACTACGCCATGGAACAATGAAATCTCTACTGAAAAAGCTTTTTCTAGTTAAGGATTGTGCTTAATTCTAAGGTTAAACACTGAAGAATTAAGAGCCATTTCAGCACTAGTTTAGTGCAGTGGATCCCAACCCTGGTCCTGAAGCACCCACAGTGTCCTACACATTGTAGTGGATTCCTGTTTCAACACACCAGCCTCAACTAGAGAATGGATCTGAGACAAATGCTTTCGTTTTTATTTCTAAAGCTTCTTAAGGAGCAATAATGCATTTTCTCCAGTGATCCCCAATAATTAAAAACTCCCCACCATTGTTTGAAATGTTCCTGCTTTATAATTTGGACTACTCCATTAAATGGTAGCTATTAAAAGGCAAAAAATCACCAGCCAACAAGCGCTGTATTAAAAAATGTGGGTGACTACGCCATAGAACAATAAAATCTCTACAGAAAAAGCTTTTTCTAGTCAAGGATTGGGTTTAATTCTAAGGGTAAACAATGAGGACCCAAGACACTAAGAATTAAGTGCCATTTCAGCACTAGTTTAATACCAGTTGCAGGTGCAAATGCTTATGTTTCAGTTCAGTAGTTTCCAACCCTGGTTCTGAAGGACCCACAGTGTCCTACACATTGTAGTGGATTTCTGCTTCAACACACTTCTCTCGACTAGGTAATGGATTTGGGCCAAAGTTTTGAATGGAGCGATTCTTAAGGAGCGATGATGCATTTTCTACAGCAATCTCCAAAAATCAAAAACTCCCACCATTCTTGGGAACGTTCCTGCTTTATAATTTGGACTACTCTATTATATGTGGGTGATTACTCAAAGGAACAATGATATCTCCATTCAGAATGCTTTAGTAGTTCAGGACTATGCTTAATTCCTGTCCAGTTAAAGTTAACACCTGCAGACCCAAAGTACTAAGCATTTTTGAGAGATCAGCACCAGTTGGAGGTCAGATTAAATTTTCCAAAAATGTATTTACCAAACTACTTATTGGATATGTTTTAGGGAAATGAAAACACGTGATTGTTGGGTCTCATGCTCAGTGTGGTTGTTTTTGTCTGCAGACAAGCATTATATTCATATATATATACATTTGTGCAACAAACAAAAAATTACCCCACAAATTACAGTTATGAAAAGGCCCAAAGGTGCAAGGTAGGGGGACAGAAGTTTCAGTTAAGTTCTCCAGCACCGAAAGGGAAGCAGTAAAAGCATTAGACGCTAACCACGCTAGCTCTTTTTAGTCTGCTGCTAACCCTGGCTAGAACTGCTGGAGCGGCATTAGCATTAGCAGCTAACCGCACTAGCTCTTTCATTGTTCAGAGGCGAGTATATCGAACTGTGGGCTGCACGTTTACTGTGTTAAATCAAGCTATGTGGGTCAAACCACTAGCTAATATCACCCTAGCTGAACAAAGCACTCAGAGTTCCCCAGTGTAGCATTGTTGCTAGCGGTTAGCTGCTAAGGCTAATGTTCCAGCCATAGAGCTGGGATCTAAGCTTACTGTAAGAAAAACAGAAGCGCTTTACTCACCCAAATAAACCGTTTTCAGGAAAATCTGTGTAAATTAACATCCAGCTCTCATTTGACTTTAAAATAAAGTTTTTCTTTATTACAGTTTTGTTTACTTAGCTTAGCTTTACTTAACTTAGTTAGCTACATCCCCCCTCCACCACCCAGCGGCGAGACCTGCTGAAATAGAAGCTCCTAATAGTGTCTATTAAAATGCGCCTTATAATCCAGTGCGCCTTATGTATGAAAACAGACCAGAAAATTGATGTTCATTAACAGTGCGCCTTATAATACTGAATGGATAGATGGGATATTTGGCAGAATAAACACTCAAATACGCATAAATACATACATATTTATACACAACTATTAAAAACAGCTGTATTCAGCTGTATTCTTTCTAGAGCTTACTTCCACAATGATCAACACTATATCCATATCCAGACGCATGCTGAAAGAACATGTATTATTATAAATATTATATTTAAAATCTCAGAATCAGACAGAGACACAAAAAAATCTGCCTTTTATTCTGAGACAACATAACAGGGTGGTAAATAGGCTTGTTAAACCACATCTGGACAATTTTTACCTTAACAAAAGTTACAAGCGTACCATTTATGCATCAAACTACTCCTATAAATCCTTAATAAATGCATTCTATAGCAGCTTCAGACACATTCTGGCCACATGCTGCAGTCGTATCAACACCTACATCTGGCAGGAAGTCTGTTCTCTTCAAAAAATACAGGCTGCTCTGAAAAATCATATGCTTTTCTGATACTCATCCATATTAATGAGCCTAGATGCAGCACCTGGAGATTTCAAACAGTAATAAGAACCTATTTTCATAATGGATTTGCTTCAAAACAGGGGTGGGGAAAGCCTGGTGGTCCTGAAGGGCCAAATTCCTGCACAGTTTTCAGATTTTCCTTTTAAAGCACACCTGATTCATCTTACCTGTGAATCAGTCACTAAGAGTTTACCTGGAAAAGGCCAACATTCAGAGAAACACTTGGTTTATGCTAAAAATGCTAGAAGTCAGAATACTGTTAAACCCAGACTTCAAAAAAAAAAAAATAATGTGCAAGAAAAGCGTTCACATATGTTCACATATAAAGTCGTAAAAATCACATGGTTCTCTTACCGGTTGGCACGGGTGGTCAGTGTCTGGAAGCGACTGGCCCTACGGATGGTCCGATCATGACGCACAGCTTTTCCAAGGTCGCTTTCGGCATTCTGAAATGACAAACCCAAAACATATTCCATTAATGTCCCAGCAGTTCTTATTCAGAACTGTCTGGTGTGTTTGTGCTCCCAGATGTGTAAGTATAAAGCTATTTGAGACAATGAGTGTGCTTACATATACATGTCTCTCCAAACCATCATTCATTTGTAAATTAAGGGAGCAGAGTCTGGAGGAAGAGTGGAGAGACACACAGTCCAAACTGCTTGAGGTCTAGTGTGAAGTTTCTACAATCAGTGATGGTTTGGAGAGACATGTCATCTGCTGGTGTTGATCCACTGTGTTTTATTATCAAGTATAAAGTCAGTGCAGCACTTCATGCTTCCCTCTGCTGCTGACAACTTTTATGGAGATGTGGATTTCATTTTCCAGCAGGACTTGGCACACTGCTCACACTGTAGCCAAAAGTACCATATGGTCTTATATAATATTCAAATGTTCTGAGACACTGATTTTTGGGTTTTCATTGGCTGTAAGCCATAATCATCAAATATAAAAAAAAAAAGTTTTTTACCATCTTGTGAAGGCTATTTTAAACACATATTGTGCAAACATGGCATACATATATACATATATATATACATATATATATATTTTTTTAACACATTTTGTCGCAATATAAATTCATACATCAGCTATCGCGCATGGGCTGTCGTAAACAATGCTCGTTTATTTCTGGTACCATAGCCGATTTTCATGCATGCACAGACTGAGGTTAGAAATGAAACGCATTGGGAACTATCAACACTGAGCTAAAGTACAGCTTTATTAATCAGATTTCTGATTTATAGAACTTTTTTAGATTTAAGAAATGTAGAGTTTTTACTTTTTACGTGACGACTCCAATAATCAGGTGACATAAAAATGCAAATGTGAACAGCCACAAAACCATCTGAACATTCAAACCACTCTGAACCTGTTTATTCTGAGTCACTTCATGTGTCTTGAGAATCAGGATTATATCTGGATAAGGCCAAACCACATAAAAGTGCAAGTGCAAACAAAACAGATCAAGAACAAATCCAGGTGCTCAAACTGAAGAGCTGCAGAGCGTACACCTGACTTATACCTCAACAATGAACAGAGTAAAGAATAAAATAACATTACTGTTCCTTTAAATGAGCTGCTGGAGTTCCTTCATAGCATGAACGTACAGGTCAGTATCTGTCTCTGCTGAGATGCACAAAAGCGCCGCACTGTTAAGATACGAACGCGCCAAAGTCAGAGCTCACCCGGCTCTTAAAGAGAATGACGACTGACACATTGATTTTTATTTTATTTAACGTTACGCCAAAAACACAGCCATAATTTATTAAGAGAATTAGTACACACCTTTTGCATGTTTGGAGACATGCAAGGCGTTTTTTTTTTGGCTCTCACGATACCAAAGACACACTGACACGCCCTAAATCCAGCTGCACGATGGGCAATTGACCGGTGCTTGTTTTTTGAGAATCAGAATTATATTTGAATAAGGCCAAACCACATAAAAGCGCAAGCGTAAACACACCTAAAACACATTTTAAACAGATTCAAACCCATTTAGTTAAACTGAAATATTTAATTATATACTTTAAGAAGTTTTTGAGTGCATTTTGTGCATTTTTGTAAACACACTCAAACTTCAAAATTCAATTCGAGTGAAACAAGAATAGGTTACGTTACCACAGAATGTTCCTGACAGAGGGTTTTCGTAGAGCGTTTGGGACGTCTCTCTCTATCTATATCTCGCTGCTTTTTTTTACGCTTGTGTTCGGTTGTTTTCACGTTTAAAGACGAGCTTTTAAAGACCGCGGCGCTGTGACAAGACTTTTTTTTCATAAAAGAAAGCACCTACGCACTCAGACAAAACAAGAGAAGTAAAATAACGGCAGGATGCCAAACGTCTCTCCCTAAACAAAAAGAGCTCTTTGAGCGATGCTCCCTGTTTACCAGCAGTTCTTGTTTTTGAAAGCGCTCAGCCTGCGGAGTTTTAGCGAGCACCGGGTCTCCGTGCGGAGGCTAAGAGCGAGTGTACGAGTGCGAGCGTGTGTGTGTGCGCACAGGAGTGTGTTGTCAGGGAAAGCTGAGATATGGGGAGAGAATATTTGTCAGGCCGGGGAAGATAACGCCTCTCCAATCCATCCTGCTCTGCTCAGCGTCTCTGCAGCACCTGGTTCTCCCGCTGACGGCAGGTGAGAGTCCCTATTAATTACAGGAAGCTGCCATGCAGAGACGGTCAGCATGCGACCGGACCCTGAGACGTCAAATACAGGAAGACAAATGGCCTGACCGTGAGTGAACACACACACACACACGCTCAGCCAAGCACTCTCCTGCCAATGTAGCCTTCGGCCACAACAACCACAATCACCACCCCCGCCCCCGCCGCCAATGCCGCCACCCATCCTCCTCGTCCGACTCAATCATATGCCACAGTACAGCTTGCGCTACACTTTCATCCCGCCACTCCAAAAAAAAAAAAAACACACACACACACGCAGGCAGCAGCCTTGTGTTGCAGAAAGTAGGTCACGCAAGGTTACGTGCTTTTTTCTTCTGATGAAAGCTGACTTTTTGTCCTCAAAGCCGCATCGACGCAGCGTAGGCTACGCGCAGAAAGACCCAGAACACAATACATAACCAAAAACCGCGCTCCGCTGGATCTGCCCCAGAGCATGCATGCATGCATGAGGATGCACTCGCGCACTCTCGCGCACAAAGTCATGCTAAAAGATGGCAAAAATGTAAAAGCGTGCGTGCCCGCGGGCGCCCGGAGCCCGATGCTCACACCCACCGCAGTGTTAAATGTGAAGACTGCAGGCCCGCGCGCAAGGACACGCCGAGCCGAACAGCCAACGCAGGCAAGGAGTCAGGACTGAGAGGTTATAAACTGCACAGTGAGTACATACACACAAACATGCAAACTACACTCGCATGCCAAAAGTCATGGGATAAAAGTCTGCAAAAATCAATTGATCACAAACTGTTAATTCGGTGGGAGTGCACAAACCTAGACCTGTCATAATATTTGATAATGGTGATATCTATCTATTGTGTCTATTGTGTTTATTTGTATGTTTGTTCACATATATAACAGTATTGAACAGTATTTTAGACAGTCATGCAAAACCAGACCAATGCTTCAAAAACTGTGATTCCACATACACAGAAGAAAAGTGAAATATATATTTTCCAAACTATGACTAATTAAAAATGTGTTGTCCTTTTTTAACTTTATTTCTAATTATAAATCCCATATGCTCTCCAATTTACACAGCCAATTACCCAACACACTTATTAGGACTCAATGCCCCAAAACCAGGAGGGTGAAGACTAGCACATGCCTCCTCCGATACATGTGAGTTGCCAAGTAGCATCACAGTGCACTCGGAGGAAAGCGCAGCGACTCGGTTCTGATACATCAGCTCACAGATGCCTTGTGCTGCGGACATCACCCTCTGGAGTGATGAGGGGGAAGAGTATCATCTACCCACCGAGAGAGAGAGAGAGAGAAAGGCCAACTGTGCTCTCTCGAGGCTCTGGTAGCTGACGGCAAGCTGCATGACTGGGATTTGAACCGGCACTTTAGACTGATAGACTGTCTTTAAAAGGGTAGAATTGCTTCGTTATTCTATTGTTATTGTTATGTCAGTATTAATTTCTGGGACGATTCTTATCGTGACAGGCCTACCCACACCTGTATACGTTGTGAGGTGCTATCTTGTGAGCAAGGTTTATTGAACACTGGCCAGTGCACGCTCATGGCAAAGCATCATGAATAATCAGAGTTGGAGCGAGGCCTGGTAGTGGGTTCCAGAGAGATGAGGTATTTCGTTTTCAAAGGTATTACCACCCACAGTGGACAGTGCAGTGGATCTGGCTAGAACTGTCCAGATAAACAAATAAGTAATCACATTCACATATAATGCAGGAGACCCACATATATACCCCTGTGTAAACAGCTGATAGCAAAAATGCACAATACCAAATTACCAAAATCATAACTTGCAATTACTGACAATTTATTGTCAAAAATGATCTTACAGCGCAGACACTAAACTGCAGCAATGCTGATGTAAATTCAGCGTGAAAAAGATACGAAAACACACACACACACACACACATACACACAGCTAAAACATGGTAAACTGTAAAACCATGCGAGAGATGGAAGGATATTATGTAGACACACACTCATACCCACACACACACTACTCATACTACATTTCATCATGTACTCGAGTACCGACATACAAAAGAGGGAAATGGCTCAAGATGTGCCACTCAACGAGCTCTGACAGATTCCTGACAAAACCAGCACAAACGCTGCCTCCCACCACAGCCCACCACACTGAGAACCATGCACTCATTCACCCAGAGAGAGAGAGAGAGAGAGCAGGCAGAAAGAATAAAGGAGAGGAAAAAAATGAAAATGAGAGATAAATACAAAACGACAGGGAAGATATATGGAATCAAGTTTGATTTAGACAAAAAAGAGAAAAGAAAGAAAACAGAAATGAGTGAGAACAGCAAAAGAGGAAGGGAGAAAGAAAGAAAGTTAGAAACAAGAGAAGGATAGTGAGGAAAATTAAAAATGAGAACAGAAGAGAGGAGAAAGCAACATAAAGATAAATGAAAGTGGGAGAGAGAGAGACAGAAGTGAGAGAGAGTGGCTCGAGCAACAGAGAGAAAGAACATCAATAACAAAGCAGATACAACAAAATGAGAAAAAGAAGAATGAAGAGAGAGAAAGAGAGAGAGAAAGAGAAAAGAGAAAAGGCAGAAAGAATGAAGAAGAAAAAAAAGTACAGCAAAAGAAACAGAGAGAAAGGAGAGACATGGGAGAAGGCAGAAAGAATGAATGAGAAAAAAAGAACAGCAAGTGAGAGAGAATTTAAAAAATGACAGAAGAGCTATGGAATCAAGTTTGAGGGGGAGGTCAGACTAAAAAAGAAAAAAGAAAGAAGGCAGAAATATGTCAGAGAATAAAAAAAATGCTAAAATTGAAAGACAGAAAAACAAATAATGGAAGTGAGAACACAGCAAAAGAGGAAAAGAGAAAAGGAGAAAGACAAACACGGAAAGAGAGGAGGATAAGAAAGGAAAATGAAAGATGAGAACAAAGAAGAGAAAGCAACAAAAAGATAAATGAAAGTGTGTGAGAGAGAGAGAGAGAGAGAGAGAGAGAGAGAAGTGAGAGAGAAGTGAGAGAGAGTGGCTTGAGCAACAGAGAGAAAGAACATCAATAACAAAGCAGATACAACAAAACGAGAAAAAGAACTTAAGAGAGAGAGAAAGAGAGACAGAGAGGGAGATATAAAGAGATAGAGAAAGACAGATAGAGAAAAGAGAAGGCAGAAAGAATGAAAGAGGAAAAAAGAACAGCAAAGAAAGAAAGAGAGAGAGAGAAGAGAGAGGAGACAAAAAAATGAAGGAGAAAAAAAGCAAAAGAAAGAGAGACAGAGAGAGAGAGAGACAAGAGATAAGTTAGAAAGAATGAATGAGAAAAAAAGAACAGCAAAAGAGAGAAAGTGAGAGAAGTGAGAGAGTGTCTCGAGCAACAGAGAGAAAGAACATCAATAACAAAGCAGATACGACAAAATGAGAAAAAGAAGAATGACGAGAGAGAAAGAGAGAGAGAGAGAGAGAGAGAGAGAAAGAGAAAGAAAGAAGCAAGAAGGAACAAAAGAAGAAAAAACATTAAAAGAAGAGGGCAGGGAGAGGAAGAGAGAAATAAATAAAATAAAGATACAAAAATAGGAAGAGGAGAGAGAGATAGAGAAGAAAGACAGAGATAAAGGAGTGAGGAGGAAGAGAGAGAGAAAAACAATAGACCAGGTGAAAAAAGGCCAGGATGTAAGATGGAAGAGATGGACAGAGAGAAAGAGAGAGAAAATAAGGGTTAAGAGAAAAAAAAGACAGAACGATAAGTGCAAAAAGAAAGAGAGAAACAACAAGAGCGTGAGAGCGACAGAAAGATAGATGAAAGCAGGAGAGAGAGAAGTGAAACACTGAGAAAGAAGACAAATAACAGACGAGAAAAGGAAGAAAGATCAAGAGAGAGAAAGAGAGAGAGAGAGATAGAGAGAGAGAGGGAGAAGGAGAAAAGAGAAAAGGCAGAAAGAATGAAGAAGAAAAAAAGTACAGCAAAAGAAACAGAGAAAGGAGAGACATGGGAGAAGGCAGAAAGAATGAATGAGAAAGTGAGAGAGAATTACAAAATGAGAGGAAGATCTATGGAATCAAGTTTGAGGAGGGATGTCAGACAAAAAAAAGAAAAGAAAGAAGAGAAATATGTCAGAGAATAAAAAAAGGAAAAATGAAAGAGAGAAAAACAGAAAAAAGATAAAGTTAGTGAGGAGGATAAGAGAGGAAAATGAAAGATGAGAACAAACAAGAGAAACAACACAAAGATAAATGAAAGTGGGAGAGAGAGAGAGAAGTGAGAGAGTGGCTCGAGCAACAGAGAGAAAGAACATCAATAACAAAGCAGATACAACAAAATGAGAAAAAGAAGAGCAAGAGAGAGAGAGAGAGAGAGAGAGAGAGAGAGAGAACAAGAAGCAAGAAGGAACAAAAGAAGGAAAAACAGCAAAAGAAGAGGGCAGGGAGAGGAAGAGATAAAGAAATAAAATAAAGATACAAAAATAGGAAGAGGAGAGAGAGATAGAGAAGACAGAGAAAGAGAGATAAAAGAGTGAGGAGGAAGAGAGAGAGAAAAACAATAGACTAGGTGAAAAAAGGCCAGGATGTAAGATGGAAGAGATGGACAGAGAGAAAGAGAGAGAAAATAAGGGTTAAGAGAAAAAAAGACAGAAAGATAAATGCAAAGAGAAAGAGAGAAACAACAAGAGCGTGAGAGCGACAGAAAGATAGATGAAAGCAGGAGAGAGAGAAGTGAAACACTGAGAAAGAAGACAAATAACAGACGAGAAAAGGAAGAAAGATCAAGAGAGAGAGAGAAAGAGAGAGAGAGAGACAGAGAGAGTGACAGAAGGCCTGAAACAAAAGCGTGAGGCGTGCGCTTTAAGCTGGGATCAACATCTTTGTGTGAAGCGTTTGGAGCAGAACAGCAGCGGCCCAGGAGGCTCCCGCTGCTTCTGACACGGACATTAAGCCTTCCTCTCGTCTGTCATCACACCTATCCTCACTGCCTCCTGACTCTCTTCCTCCCTCTTTCATCTCTCCTTCTCTCTCCATCACTCTCTCTCTCTCAGCGAGTCATACATTAGCGCGGTGGAGGAGTCACTGTTCGTGGCCATCATCCGGCGCTGGGCGAGATTGATAACTGCAGCGGGGCCGCTCTGATAAATCAGCCTGAGCCGGGAGGCAGCAATCAGACGGAGCGACTCGCGCCCCTCATGCCAGTTCCTGACTGCGCAGGGCTTTTGATTTACTGCACCATGACTCAACACTTCTCCTCCCGGCTTTCAAGACAAATTCTGGATGATTGCAGAGCTGGATGTGGAAAAAAAAAAAAAAAAAACACAAAACCAAAAGACCAGAGAGGTAAAACCACAAAGAAGACAATTTACCCAGATAACTTAAGCCTGAAGACAAGTGTGTCCATTTAGAGAGAAGAACTGAGTGGAATCCATTAAAGATCTTTAATTTTGGGTTTAAAGTAGGGCTTAACAATATTGCCAAAAGCTGATTCTGTCTGTCTGTCTGTCTGTCTGTTAAAAACAAAGGAAATCAATCATGCCATGACAAAATGTGTTTGGACAAAAGTATTCGCATAAAACATCAAAGCAACACCTTAGCAACCACCACAGTCACCACATGTCAAAACCCAAGCAAACAAAGCATTAGCATATTAATTACCTTGCAACACCTCAGCAACAAACATGTTTAGTATAGCAACACCTTAGCAACAAACACCTATATGGCAGAAACACTGTGAAACTGCAACAACACTCATGTTTTCAGTAACTGCACTTAATAAACGTAATTTTGCATTCTGCCCTAAATAATGCAGTAGTATAGTATATGTCCAATACTTCAGCACCATTTAAAGTTGAATCTGCATCATACAAAGTCTTTCCACCCATGACCCCTAACCTAACCTGTTTTTCAGCTCTCTTTTGTTAGGGTTCAGCATAAATGGTGGTGCAAATACAGCTCTGGAAAAAATAAGAGACCGCTTAAAAATGATGAGTTTCTTTGATTTTACCAAATTGAAAACCTCTGGAATATAATCAAGAGGAAGATGGATGATCACAAGCCATCAAACCAAACTGAACTGCTTAAATTTTTGCACCAGGAGTAAAGCAGCATAAAGTTATCCAAAAGCAGTGTGTAAAACTGGTGGAGGAGAACATGCCAAGATGCATGAAAACTATGATTATAAACCAGGTTTACTCCACCAAATATTGATTTCTGAAACTTTATAATATTTTAGACATTTCTTTGCATTATTTGAGGTCTGAAAGCTCTGTATCTTTTTTGTTATTTGAGTCATTTCTCATTTTCTGCAAATAAATGCTCTAAATGACAATATTTTTATTAGGAATTTGGGAGAAATGTTGTCTGTAGTTTATAGAATAAAACTGTAAAAAATTTTATTTTACTCAAATATAAACCTATAAATAGCAAAATTTAAAAAAATGATTCAGAAACTGAAGAGGTCTCTTCATTTTTTCTCAGAGCTGTAGGTCTTGCATGCATGAACTGAACTGGCGCATGTTCAGTTCGGTTCATCAGCAGGTTAAAGAGGCTTGTTATGATAATTATGTTATTAACCTACAGCACAATATATGGAAATGACCTTAGTCATTTTTTGCTGACCTCAAAATTGCCTACTGTTATTACTCTCAGTAATGACAGATACTTAAAGCAAAGTAAAAACCATTTAAGATACTTTTGACAGGCAGTACAAAAAAATGCATAGACTTATTATTTAAAGGTTAAATAATGTGTTAGCGGCATTAGTATGCCACTACATTATTAATATACAGAACCCATCAAAAGTTTGGACACACCTTAAATTCAGTGTTATTCTTTTTGATATTCTGCATTGTATAGTAATACATAAGTCATCCAAGCTATGAGGAAAAACATGTGGAATTATTAAGCAAACAAAAAATATTTTATATTTTAGATTCTTCAAAGTAGCACAGATAGATAGATGCATAGATAACAATAACAGTAATATAGTCACCCCTGTTATTTGTAATTCTAATTTATTATCAGAACAGGCCTATTTTATAATTTGCTACCACCTTAAAAGTCCTGTAGTGTGCCCAAAAGATTACAATATCATTGAAAATTTACTTTACGGCTTACAGCCAATTAAAACCCAAAAATCAGTGTCTCAGAAAATTAAAATACTATATAAGACTAACTGGTACTTTTGGCAGCGTGGGCAGTGTGCCAAATCCTGCTGGAAAATGAAATACGCATCTCTATAAAAGCTCTCAGCAGAGGGAAGCATGAAGTGCTGTAAGATTTTGTGGGAAAACAAAACTGCGCTGACTTTAGACTTGATAATAAAACACAGTGGATCAACACCAGCAGATGACCTGTCTCTTCATGCTTCCCTCTGCTGACAATTTTTATAGAGATTTCATTTTCCAGCAGGACTTGGCACACTGCCCACACTGCCAAAAGTACCAATTGGTCTCATATATTATTCTCATTTACTGAGACACTGATTTTTGGGTTTGGGTTCTGTCATTGGCTGTAAGTAGGGCTGCAGCGATTAGTCGATATAGTCGACAATGTCGATTATTTAAATTTGTCGACTAATCGTTAATTTCTAACAGTACCGCTTGATTTAAATGCCTTTTAAATCTCATGTTTAGCTGTTTCTATAATTTTTTATAGACGGAGGACATGGCAGAAATAATCGTTGACTTATCGACTAATCGACTACCAAAATAATCATTAGTTGCAGCCCTAGCTGTAAGCAATAATAACCATCAACAATAAAAGTTAACTAAATTACTGAAATAAAGTAACTTTTCAATGATATTCTATTTTTTTTTTTTTTAGATGCGCCTGAGAAACTCAGATATGTTTTAAGCTCCCTCAGCCCAAAACTGAGGCAGGTCTAGTTCCAGATCTCCTCTGAAGGCCTCTGGGCTGTTGTTGACTCCTCTGAATGACAAATGACTTCAAATTAAGGTCCGCACATTTCAAACCATTCACCTGGTTGACAGTAATGCAGAGTTTGATGTACAGCCAGCTCTGTGTGCAGGTAAATTAAAGCTAATCTTTTTCCACACGTTCCAAGCGCTTCCCCAAAGCCCGCTCTTTGATCTCTGCAGATGGTATCTCGCACAAACACACGACTCAACCCGGGCATCGCCTCGCTAAACCGCCTGGAAATGCCACCTTCACGCCTGCCTGCCTCAACCCGGCTGACCTCTCGCGCCATCCAGCGCGTCCGGCTGCTCCAGCACAGAGACGTGGCACATTCCTGAGAGAGAGAGGCGGCCGGAGGATAGACCGGAACACAGAGACGACATTTAGCTTATCCTAATTTTATCTTGAGTATTAATCTTATTTTGCAAGATTTCATGCATAGCAAACATATCTGCTTTAAAGTTTTTAAATAAGGGAATATTAGGTATAAAATTAAGATTTAAGGTAATTCCACTTCAATACAATTTAAAGAAAACTAATTATTATATGGGGCCCCTCTCCCAAAAAAGTAAATATTTGTTTTTTGTTGATAATTTTATTTCAATTTTTTTTACCCATTTTCTCCCCAATTTACACATTCAATTACCCAACCCACTCATTAGGACTCCCTCCTATCACTAGTAATGCCACAACACACCAGGAGGGTGAAGACTAACACATGCTTCCTCCGATACATGTGAAGTCAGCTACCGCTTCTTTTTTGTTTGAGCTGCTGCTGATGCAGCATTGCCGAGTAGCATCACAGTGCGCTTGGAGGAAAGCGCAGCGACTCGGTTCTGATACATCAGCACACAGACGCCCTATGCTGCAGACATCACCATAGGAGTGATGTGGGGAGAGAGCGCCATCCACCCACCTGGAGGGAGCAGGGCCAATTTCACTCCCTCTGAGCGCCGGCAGCTTGATGGTAAAGCTGCATAAGTGGGGGTTCGAACCTGCGAACTCTCGCTCATAGTGGCAGAGCTTTAGACCCGTGAATAATTTTTTAGAGAATTTTTTTATTACTTCTTGTTGATAATTTTAGACTTGAAAAGACTTTGCATTTAAAACATTGTAGCCAAATATGAACTGAGAAATTCTAAATACACTGATATTAATTTACATCTGCCGCACTTTTTCCACTCAAACACAACGTGTTTCTTCTTGGTATAGAAAAAAATATGAGAAAAAAAATACCAGAAGTATCATATTTAAAATATAATATTCCTTTCACAAGCTTAAATTACTTTCACACACACTGGTTCATTCTAGGGACTGTGAATTTATGAGCCGATTTTTTTTAAGTATCCATCTAAGCTAAACCAAACCTGTTTAGAGCAGTGTAAAAAAGTATTTAACATTTTTCCACGCAAAATATAAAAATATTAATCCACATATTAGAATTAAAAACTTTATTAAAACAGAAAAGAAGTCCAGCTTTGAATGTTGCAAAAAAATTACATTCTAACAATATCATGTATCAAGTATGTTTTGCTTCTTTTCACTAATATATCGTATTAAGATGCACCAAATTCTGTGTATCATTACATAATTACACAAATGCATATCATTACACCTCTATAGACATGACAGTTTTACCTGATTTACTTCTACTTTTCTTATATTTATCTCTGTCGTATGTATTCTTAATAATGCTTGGCTTCACTGCAAACAACGGTCACCCTTAGTGTACTCAGTACTTTGAATAAATACTGAGCCTCTGATTGATTGATTGATTGATTTATTAATTAATTGGCTGATTGATAAAGTAAAAGACAAGACAACCTCACACTGACAACTAAAGGTGCCAAAAATGTCTTTGCAGGCTATAGGTTTGGGGTACATGGAATATATATATATATATACACATCTACATTTGAATGTTGGGTGAACCGCTCCTGTACCAGGTGAATGAAGTGTTCTTATGGGATTCTGGATCTGACAGCATTGAGAAAATGCTGTTTAAATTCCAATCACAGTAAGAGAGAGAGAGAGAGAGAGAGAGAGAGAGAGAGAGAGAGAGAGAGAGAGAGAGAGAGAGAGAGAGAGAGAGAGCACCATTACATTACCATGGCAGGTCCTGAATGAGACGGCTTCTGAATGGCTTAACTGCAGATAAGATCACTCTGCAGCTTTCTCAGGAACAACATCTTAAGCTGGTTGTATAATAACAGGATGGCCTGGTGAGATAATTTCCTTCTCAGAGATTTCACTTACTGACATCACAGCTCTCAGGCTGTTAGAACCAGCAGCAGGAGAAATTCAGAATGTGCATTATAACCACATCATCATCATCATCATCATCATCATCATCTTCATCTTCATCTTAGAGCCATAGAACCACTGCCAATTCTTCCAAAAGATACATTTAAATTCATAATTTTATTTAAATTGAGTTTAATATTTTTAAAACTGGTCAACTGCCCTCAAGATTTCGACATCTCTGATTTGAGCAGGACAGATTTTCTGCTGACATGGGTCACGCAGAAAAGGCTCACGTAGTGCGAGTTCAAATACTTAATATTTGACCCAAAGAGATATGGAACACCAAAAAAAAAAAAAATTACTTGACCATAAAGTCCCACTGTTTCATGGTAATAAATGAAAGGCATGTGTAGATGACCAGCCTCACAACCTTTTACCCAGATAGACACGTGACCAAAAACGGCTGTGACCGCTGGCTCACACAGACCAGGCTCACGCAAACCAGACTCATGCAGACCAGTCTCACACAGACCAGACTCACGCAGACCAGGCAGAACAGACTCACGCAGAACAGACTCACACAGACCAGGCTCACACAGACCAGGCTCACGCAGAACAGACTCGCGTAGACCAGGCTCACGCAGACCAGACGCACACAGACCAAACTCACACAGACCAGACTCACACAGTCCAGGCTTACATAGACCAGGCTTACTTAGACCAGGCTCAAGCAGGCCAGACTCACACAGACCAGACTCACATAGACCAGACTCACACAGACCAGGCTTACGTAGACCAGGCTCATGCAGAAAAGGCTCAAGCAGGCCAGACTCACGCAGACCAAACTTACGCAGACCAGACTCACGCAGATCAGACTAATGCAGACCAGGCTCACGCAAAAAAAGGCTCACCCAGACCAGGCTTATGTAGACCAGTCTCACGTAGACCAGGCTCATGCAAAAAAGGCTCACGCAGACCAGACGCATGTAGACCAGGCTCACGCAGACCAGGCTCACGCAGACAAGATTCATGCAGACCAGACTCACTCAGACCAGACTCACGCAGAACAGACTCACGCAGAACAGACTCACATAGACCAGACTTACGCAGATCAGGCTCACGCAGACCAGACTCATACGGACCAGACTCACGCAGACCAGGCTCACGCACACCAGGCTTACATAGACCAGGCTCATGCAGAAAAGGCTCACGCAGAACAGACCTACACAGACCAGACTAATGCGGACCAGGCCCACATAGACCAGACTCACATAGACCAGGCATACATAGACCAGGCTCATGCAGATAAGACTCACATAGACCAGACTCACATAGGCCAGACTCACATAGACCAGACTCACATAGACCAGGCTCATGCAGATAAGACTCACATAGACCAGACTCACATAGACCAGACTCACGCAGACCAGGCTTATGCAGACCAGACTCACGCAGACAAGATTCATGCAGACCAGACTCACTCAGACCAGACTCACGCAGAACAGACTCACGCAGAACAGACTCACGCAGAACAGACTAATGTAGACCAGGCTTACGCAGATCAGGCTCACGCAGACCAGACTCATACGGACCAGACTCACACAGACCAGGCTCATGCAGAAAAGGCTCACGCAGACCAGAATCACACAGAACAGACTCACGCAGAACAGTCACACAGACCAGACTCATGCAGACCAGGCTCACGCAAATCTGGCTCACGCAGACCAGGCTCTGCACCCTTGATTTCCAAATGAAATTTGAAATCTACTGATGGTCAGTGATGTTTGGGTGGAGCTGGGATCATAGAATAATACACCTTTGCTGCCCTCATTGTTCTTGGGGGCTGGATTACAGTATTTGCTTTTTGATTACGAGAGCATTTAGTATAATCAACACTAATTAAAAAGAAATGAATATCTTCTTGATCTATTAATCTCAGTCTTATTGTTGAACGTGTTGTTGTCTTTTAAAACAGTGAGCTGAATTTAAAAGGCTGTAGGCTGTATTGTTGTAGACTGCTGTAGACTGTTGTAGACGCTGCTCTGAGAGTTGAGGTTAATCTCCTACAGCGGGGACAGCGGTCTCTACGAAGCCCCCCACACCCGGCATCACCGAGACCTTCAGCGCCGAAGACAAACAGCCATTCAAGCCTCCTGCCAGCTTTCAGCGGGGTCCAGTGAAGGTCAGCGCATATCCTTCGCCCGGGCTATCTCTCCGAGAGAAACCCAATCGGATCTCTCCATCACGTCCGCGACAACAAATCTGCTGCTCCCCTTTCGCCGCCTTTGTCTGGCTGTATCAACACAACTCCAGGCCACCTCTCCGCCTCTTTTTTTTTTAGCCGCTCCTTGTTTTCCTTCTGCCCGTGTTCGGCAGGAAGAATGTCATCTGGCAGTTTTCTCTCCGAGTGCAGATAGCATTCAGCATTCAGCCGCTCAGACAATGCAGCCTAACAAGAGCACAGATTCAGTGTCCTGCATAAAAGACCCCTATTCTACAGTCCCGAGTCCCTCGTGCTGAAATAACTCACACATATACACACACACACACATGCGAGCTTCCAGACCCATGTGCACATGAACACACACACACACACACACACACACACAAACATAATTGCATGCGCTTTTGTTGCAGAGCGCTGTAGAAAGAATTTCTTCAGGATGTGCAGGTCAGTGCACTTTTGACTCGTGCCCTCACCTCACACTACAGCCACGGACTACTGATAAGATACACTGCACACACAGTCACACACACACACACACACACACACTCAGAATGCTCAAAAAACACGCTACTCAGAATCAGCCAAGAACCCGAGCACAGCCTCGGCTCAGCAGCAGGACTGAATAATTTAGCTATAAATATGAAATTGAATTTACTCTGTAAGCAATAAGCACAATACACTGCATTATAACACTACACACACACACACACACACACACACACACGCATTCAGAGAGCAGAGCTGCCACTATATGTCTATTATTACACACTATACATGTCCACATATTCCTTCTAATGAATTCATTCATCCATCTATCCATTCATCCATCCGTCCATTCATCTGTTCATTCTTCTACACAGCTAGTCTAGTTTATGTAAAGAAGAACTGCCAATACACACAGACATGAACATAATATTGGCACCATGCAGTGGAACTGTGTTCTCTAAAATGACGGAGCTACATTCTAGTGCTGTGCGATATGATGATAAATATCGTTTCTACAGAAATTTCATCAATTATTCATGCAAATATATAAACTAGGCTACGACAAAATGTATTGGCATAGTCACTTTGCATAAACTCGGTTTATATAAGTGATAATAAACTTCAATCTTCACAAAAAAAGCTTCATAATGTGGTTTTGCGACATGACGCTGCTTTACGTTATTTAAAATATTAGCTTCTGCATCTCCCTCATGTGTTTTCGTTTGATACATATATATATATATATATATATATATACATATATATATATATATATATATATATATATATATTGCTGCACTAAAAGGTAGTAATTCTCATTTGTGAAAGTTTGGTTTAATGTCACTTTGAAATAAAGTTGGAAAAAAAGTAAGTAATCATATTATTTTGTCATATTTTTCGAAGAATAACTAAAAACATACTCAAATGTGGTATATCATGATATATATCGTTATCGTGATAAAAAAAGTTCTGGGAGCTGGAGATGAGATTAGTGCATTGGCGATTGTCCAACATCCTGATGACACCTCACAAACACTCTTGTTGCTAAATTTGAATTTGCAATCAAAAATGCTCAAATGCTCAGAGCTATGTTTTAAAATCTTGTAGAGAAAGCCTTCCATGGAGCTGCTCAAAGAAAAGCAAGATAAACTACTATTAATACCCTTTATTTTAAAAGAAACTATGAATAAGCTGGTGTCTCAATACTGTAAATTAGAAGGCACCCCTGATCATTTTTATGATCTTTCTTTATAAATCATCGGTTGTTCAGATCAGCATTTTCAGTTAAATATATCATGGAGGTGGAAAGTAACTAATTACATTTACTCACATTACTGTAATTGAGTAGATTTTATGAGTAATTAGTAGTTTTTAAAATAGGTAATTTTACTTTTACTTAAGTAGATTTTGACACAAGGAATTTACTTTGCTACATTGGAAAATTCCCCATTACTGAGTAAAAAATTACTGGGTAACAAATTGTTTGAAAAAAAAAAAAGAAAAAAAAAAAAGAGTTTTGTTCTCCATGGCAGCACAGCTGAACTTCTCCATGCAGTGTTTATTACGGTTAGCGGGAGAGACGCTGTGTGAATCAGCTGTGTAGCCTGGGGTCTGTGTGCGCGGCTCGGGGGAACAGGTGTCCTGTCGATTTATGCTACCCATCAATATGTGCTTCTTTACGGCACTGCACATCCACCGACCAACATTCTTTTGTATGTTTTCATGTTTTTCATAATATAATTCCTTAAGTTTTTATTAGTAACATCTGCTTGGATGAAACATGTAAATAGCAGTGAAATCATAGCAAAGGCCAGTTAAAAAGTAATAATGAACTGTAAAACTATAAAAATACATTTTATAGTCACATATATGACCATAACCTTTAAACTTTTTAACAGTAAAGAAAAAAATGGATCATAGAAATCTATGCCACTTGTTCTTGAAAAAGTTTTATGTGGTGGTCTGAACAAATACTGCTTGAAAGGTCCAAATTATTTAATTTTTTATTTATTTAATTTATATATTTTTTTTTACTTTTTTACATCAAATAAATAAAAGTAACTATGTAACTTTTACTCAAAGTAAATTTTAAATTGAGTACTTTTTTACTTTTACTCGAGTAGATTTTTAGATGGGTACTTTTACTTTTACTCGAGTAGATTTTTAGATGGGTACTTTTACTTTTACTTGAGTAGAATTTTAGCAAAGTAAAAGTACTTTACAAATTTTTCAGTACTTTTTCCACCTCTGCATATAGCAGGTGAACACAGTGATATTTGAGAAGTGGAATGAAGTTTATAGGATTTACAGAAAGTGTGCAAAAATTCTTTAAACTAAATTTGGCTTTCTTGAGAACAATGTTTAAGAATCAGGGAGAAAGTTGAAGTTTAAAGAGCCGGGGCTGGATACTTCAACAAGACAACGACCCTAAACATTAAACACTAAACACTGCTCAAAATCTACTAAAGCTTTCATGCAGAGGAACAAGTACAACATTCTGGAATGATCATCTCAATCCCCAGACCTGAATATTATTGAAAATAATCTGTGGTGTGATTTAAAGCGGGCTGTTCATGATCAGAAACCTGAATCAAACCTGACTGAACTGGAGATGGTGTTTTGTAAAGAAGAATGATCCAAAATACCTTCAACCAGAAGCTTCAGCCAGAAGCCAGACTCTCATTGGAAGCTTTAGGAAGCGTTTAGAGGCTTCACTCCACTGTACATGTAGAGTGAGCACCTCCAGCTTTCCTTCCTGAGAGATCAGAGAGATGGCCAGTTCTGTAGACAGTGGATGCTGGATGGGCCTGGAGTGAGATTTCAGAACCTCAGCCACCAATCAGGACGGGTCAGATGAATAGACAGCCAATGGCGTAGCTCAGCGGTCCCTGCTGCCTTGGGGGCAGAAATCATTAATTGAATATCACTCAATGAACAAGCAGCAGAGCTGAGACTAGAGCGCTGAACTTTCAACTGTCACACTCACCCTTCTGTCTTTCTCTTAAACCTTCTTCCTCTTCTCTTCCTTCTCTTTTTTCTCACCTCTAACCTTGTCTCTTTACTTCTTCTGTCCATCAGATTTGATTCATTTTTGCAACTTTTCTGCCCTGGTCATCTTTTTTCTCTCCTCTCTTTCCACCCTTGTCTCCTTTTTTCTGTCTTTTTCTTGCTTCCTCGCTCAGTTTTTTTTCGCTGCCATTTTCTCACTCTCTTTTTGGCTTTCTCGAAATTCCGACCTCTCTGTTTTCCCTCTCTCTTTTCCGCCATTCAGTCTCTTTTTTATTATTTGTCAAATTTTGACCATCGGTCTCTTTTCCTCCTTATCTCTGTCTGTTTACTCCAACATATTTTCCTCAATTTTATCTTAACATATTTTTATCTTTTTCGTTTTTTGCCCTTTTCTTCCACTTTTCTCTTCTCTTCAGTCTCTCTTTTCTTCCATCTTCACTTACTTTAATTTCTGTCTTTCTTTCAAACTTTCTCCTCTGCTTTTATCATTCTTTTCCATTTTTCTTTAGTTTCTCTTTTTATCATCCTTCTTCTCTTTTACCTTTGCAGTAGCCTTTCTTCCCTTTTCCTTTCTTCCTCTAGCTTTTTTCTTATTATCTTTTCCCTTCCTTCCTACCTTACTCTTGTATTTCTCCTTTCTATTCCTGTTTTTTGTCAGTGTTGTTTTCTCTTTCTTTTATCTACTGTCTCTTGTTTATTTTGTCTTCTATCTCGGTCTTCCCTCCTTCGCCCTGCTATGCAGTGCCCCTTCTTCACATTTTCCTTCTCACTCCTTTCTCTCCCTTTTTTCTGCCATTCAGTCACTTTTTATTCTTTTTGTTAACTTTTGACCATCTGTCTCTCTTTTTCTCCCTCTCTCTCTCTTACTCTCTCCTCTTCTTCCTGTCTGTTTACTCTCACCCATTGTCCTCTCACTCTTTATCTTATCCTCTTAATTTTTACCCTTTTCTTCCACTTTTCTCTTCTTTTCAGTCTCTCTTTTCCTTCTTCCTTACTCACTTCCTTTTCTGTCTTTCTTTTAAATCTTTCCCCTCTGCTTTTTCATTCTTTTATATTTTCTCTTAGTCTCTCTTTCTATCATCCTCCTTCTCTTTCACCTTTGCAGCTTTTTTCTTATTATCTTTTGCGCTCCCTACCTTTCTCTAGTCTTTTTCCTTTCTATTCCTGGTTTCCTGTCAGTGTTGTTCTCTCTTTTCTCTTCTATCTTGGTCCTTCCTCCTTCTTCTCTCCCCCACCCTGCTATGTAGAACCCCTTCTTCCCATCTTCTTTTTTCCATCTGGCTTTTCTGATTATCTCTTCACTCCCTCCCTTCCTCATCTTTCTCGCTTCTATGCCTTGTTTTCTGCTCCTCTCTATGTTCCTCCCTTTCTTTTCTTTCTTCCCTGTTTTCTGCCTTTCTCTTCTACCTCTCTCTCTCTGCTCCTCCAGTCTTTGTGAGTGGTCTGTGGCGGTCCCGCTCGGTGTAACCTGACTTCACCTCTTTGTGTTGGGGATCGTGTTGCTGATCTGGCAGGAGTCGCTCTGGCCTTTCGGCTTGGTTTCTCATTGTGCTCTCAGAACACAGTCTTAAGTGCTCCAGTTAATCTCAATGCATTAAACGCTCTCGCTTACACAGACAGCCACACAATGGAACGCAGGACACGAGATGTACAAGATATACACACACTCACTCACACACACACACACACCTCCTCTTATGATCTCACTGCCTCCTATAGACACAATCCAGGCTCCTATTAGATGCTAATGGGAGATCCAGGCCATTCACACAGCCGGAGATCTGCAGGGCTCAGGTTTAACAGTTAATACAGGGAGGCTATATGATCTACTGTACCAGGAAGACCAGAAGGGGTCATAGGCCACCAGATTTATATTTTATATTTTAAAGTTTACATCATTCATAAACCAACATTACCAGCATTTACAAGAGCTTTTACTGTTTCTACCAACTTTAACCCCCTCACCTGCAGGACATGACCTCATTCAAGTGTTGGGACACCTCCTCATTTATTGTCTCTTCTGAGATCAGGGTTATACCAAACGTTTTTGATTGAGTATATGGCTCTGAAAGTCTTTCTGCTAGATTGTTGTGAGGATTTGACTGCATTAAACAACAAGAACATTAGTGAGGTCAGGGTGTATGATGACTCATTTTATCCCCAGCTCATACCCAAATCTTTCCCAAACCCCCAACTCATTCCAAACTCATCCCCAACTCATCCCCAATTCCAGAGCTCATCCCCAATTCCCAAGCTCACCCACAAACCATGCCAAATTCCAACGCTCATTCACAACTCATCCCCAATTCCAAAGATCACCCACAACTCATCCCCAATTACAGAGCTCATCCACAACCCAATGCCGAATTCCAACGCTCATTCACAAATCATCCCCTATTCCACAATTCATTCCCAATTCCAAAGATCACCCACAACTCATCCCCAATTCCAAAGCTCACCCACAAGTCATCCTCAATTCCAAAGCTCATCCACAACCCATGCTGAATTCTAAAGCTTATCCATAACTCATCCCCAATTCCAAAGCTCACCCACAACTCATCCCTAATTCCAAAGCTCATCCCCAATTCCAAAGCTCACCCACAACTCATCCCCAATTCCAAAGCTCACCCACAACTCATCCCCAATTCCAAAGATCACCCACAACTCATTCCTAATTCCAAAGCTCACCCACAACTCATCCCCAATTCCAAAGACCACCCACAACTCATCCCCAATTCCAAAGCTCACCCACAACTTATCCCTTATTCCAAAGATCACCCACAACTCATCCTCAATTCCAAAGCTCACCCACAACTTACCCCTAATTCCAAAGCTCATTCACAACTCATCCCCAATTCCAAAGCTCACCCACAACTTATCCCCAATTCCAAAGCTCACCCACAACTCATCCTCAATTCCAAAGCTCACCCACAACTTATCCCTTATTCCAAAGATCACCCACAACTCATCCCTAATTCCAAAGCTCACACACAATTCATTTCTAATTCCAAAGCTCACCCACAACTCATCCCCAATTCCAAAGACCACCCACAACTCATCCCCAATTCCAAAGCTCACCCACAACTTATCCCTTATTCCAAAGATCACCCACAACTCATCCTCAATTCCAAAGCTCACCCACAACTTACCCCTAATTCCAAAGCTCATTCACAACTCATCCCCAATTCCAAAGCTCACCCACAACTTATCCCTTATTCCAAAGATCACCCACAACTCATCCCTAATTCCAAAGCTCACACACAATTCATTTCTAATTCCAAAGCTCACCCACAACTCAACACCAGTTCCAAAGCTCCGTCACAACTCCATCCAAACTCCACAACTGTTCCCCAAATACCCAAATGCACAGCTCATCCCCAACTCCACAATTGTTTCCTAACTCCACAGCTCTTCCCCAACTCCACAACTCATCCCCAACAAATCTGAATGAATACTCATGAATATTTTATACTAACTACTTCTAACCTCATTTCCTCCTTCCCCTCTTTTCATCCTCTATTCCATTATTTCGCGTTGGCCTCCTTTAGTCCCCTTCTAAAATCGATGCTTTGGACAAAAGAGTCTGCAAAATGATATACCACGTAATGTTATGTGGAGTACTAATGTAAAATACCTATCTTATAATATCATAAAAGCACAATAACTTCATTTCTTTTTAATGTGTTCACATTAGCTGCACCTCTGTCTCAGTTATAAACACTAATAGACAAACAGCCGTGTGACAACTGCACACACAAACATACTACACCCCCGAGTCTGCAGGAACGGAAACGCAGGCAGAGCAGATTAACTGCAGATATTCAGTTAATTTTCATGTTCTGCTGTAAAACAGCCCCACGCCGCAGACTCCAACTTCTGAGGACACGCCTCACTGCTACAGGTTATAAATAACGCCCGTTTATGGAGACACTGCGGTGAAATAAAGGGTCGCACGTGAACTGGGCCTAAAACAGTGGATATCTGCTCCATGAAAGTGTGGCTGGTTTAGACCAGGTTAATTTGATAAGATTGGGATGTCCTCTCATCACTGTCATGCAAAATCCTTACACCTATAAATATGTATAACCTACAACCGTGAGTCCCTTTAAAGTGGACATATTATGCAAAAGTCACTTCTTTATATATTGTATTTCCACTTTGGTCTGGACTGCCCCTATAAACACTACAAGCTCAACAAAAATCCATCTGTTTTCTGTGAATCAGATCCATCATTTGGGTCATTTTGGTTGAGAACACAGCAGGATTAGCCAGCAGACTTCGTCTGAGAGAGGGATCTGTACCTACTGTCTGTGGTAAGTCATCAGAGGAGGAAGATGTAAGTACTTTCAAATAATACGTTTTGTGTTTCTATTGCAGTTAAGCATCAACTAGCTTGTTTGTGTTTTGCCATTCAGCACAAGCTAACATGGCGTGGCCAGCAACAGCTTATTTGTATAAAAGGGACAAGAGCCCTTAAACAGCTTATTCTGAAAGGGACTGGAACTGTGTAAACTAGAGCTGGTGAGATACAGCCCTTTATGTGAGTGATTTTGTAAAAATCACTTCATGAACATGGTTTGTAGAACTCATACACCTATTCTAACCATGTAAAAAGAGGTATAATATGTCCCCTTTAATATATAAAATATAAGGCTGTGCTCTGAATTGGCAAGAACATGTCATTACAGTGGTTACAATTTAATATGTTGCGATACTGTAAGCAAGACAACATATATTGTGATTTTCCGCAACATATTTTAGTACAAACATACCATCATATATAGAAAAACTTCAGAGAAGTTCAGCACTATAGAAGTAGTGCTGTCAATATAAACATGTAAAAGCATGGAGAAGCAGAGACAATGTTTATTCATAGCAGTATATTATCTTGCTTAGTGCTGGGCGATATGGGAAAAATCATATATCACGATATGGAATTTTTTTATATCACGAAAACGATATATCACGATATACCACATTTTGAGTATGATTTTATTTATTCTTCCAAAAATATGACAAAATAATATCATTGCTTATTTACTTATTATATTTATTTATAAATAAAATAAACACGAAAATGAGGGTATTCAATCTGTAATTTCAGTTCCTTTTAGTTTTTTTCTTTTAATTACCGTTTTTATTAGTTTTTATTTAGTTTTTAGAACTTTCACTTTCAATTTTCGTTATTTCCTTGATTTTCATTAACAATAATACTGGGTTACTTAGCAATATGGTGATTATCATACCATAGCTTTATATAAAATAAAAATAGTATTAAAAAACAGATGACAACCTCACAGACTAATTCCTGGAGCCCGACCCGGCCCGAGAAAAGGGATGTGAAATCTCGGCTCGGGTCCGGGCAGAGAAATAAAAGTATCCTGCTATTTAAAAGAAAGGAAAGCACTAATCTGGCTTATTAGCAGTTTAGTTCAGTTAAAAAGAAGTATATTTGATAGTTCTGTCAGATAGAGACCAGATCATGTTCTTACCACAAGCAAACCACTTCAGAAAAAAAGTTTGGGTCAAACTTGGCAAAATTTATCGGATGTTAAAAAAAATGGAGTGCGCTAACACTAAAATTAGCACTAAAATAATAAAAATATATTGATAATTCCTAAAAACTTAATCCAGTACATTGCCCAGCCCTAGAATAAAGTATTATAAAGCACAATATCACGTTGCTTCGATATATAGATATTCATTTACACTTCTAAATAAACATAATTACAGACAAACATCAAGTTAAAGACCTTCAGAAACCCTCAGAAAGCCCAGATTCTGCTGACCTGCCATCTGACCCAGCTAGTGCTGTTAACAGAAACAGAGCGAGGGCTGCAGGCAGATATCCCAGTCATTCAGATCAGCCTTCTGCTTTCCCACGGCCAGCATCAACTGACGCCAGTCACACACACTCACTCACACACACACACACTCACACACACACTCTAGAGCACAAAACAACTCAACCAAACCTGACAAAAGCCGTATTCCCCTGAGTTCAGACAAATATTTGAAGCTCTAATAAACACAGGCTTTGATAGCAGAGTGCAGAAGACATACCCACTAAGCTTTGCAGTTTAATCACACCCCGTACAGACTCCATGAACTCTTTACAGACAGAGCAGAGCGTCTTTAAACTCTTTCAGTCTGGCCTTCACTGCTTCACCACTATCATGTGGAAAAGCTACTGAATCAGCCACAGTTTCTGCTGCTCGTTCCCATCCTTTCAATCAATATTGATGAGGAAAACGACCCACCGTTTAGCAGAAGCTGCTGATTGGCCTGGCCAGTAAACCCCCATCGTTTCAGTAAAGGATGCTGATTAGGTGGAACCAAACAGAAAAAACCTTCAGTGCTCACATATGTTCACCTCAACAAAATGCGTCACATGACCAGGATAGAGGTGTAACGGTACAATAAACTGATTAAAAGTTCAGTTCAGATCGTACCACCATTCCTGAGATAGGGATTGAATTAATTCTGAGATCAGCAGTAAAGGGGAGTCTATATGACTCTGTATATAGCGTCATACTGTATATGCCTAATTTTAGGTGACTTGAAATTAGGCCTATATGACAATTATAAACCTTTGTTACAAATAAATGGTGAATATGACACTAGAACATGCGGTGCTTTCAGACCTTAAAAAAAGGCAAAGAAAACAAAAAAATCATATTAATTTAGGAACAACAACACTACTAATTTTTTAAAAGTTCAGAAATCAATACTGCATCTTGGAATGCTCTCCACCAGTCTTACACACTGCTTTTGGGTGACCCTATGCCCACAAATTTAAGCTCTGACCATTCCCTCTTTTGATTAAATTTCAGAATTGTTCAATGAAAAAGGAAGGGAAAAGTAAAAGAAGTAAAAAAGTTAAAAGGAGCCACACTGTCCTCTAAGCACTGAGAATTAGCTGAACGCAGTAATGCAGCATCAGCGACGGTTTGAAACAAGGTGGAAGGCATTCACACTTCAGCATCCTAAAGTTAGGGCAATTACTAGTGATAATCCATTAGTGACGCATTTGAATGTGAGCTGGGTAATTGATCTTTCAAATTAAGGAGGAAAAGTGGGTAAAATCAGAAATAAATTATTATTTTTTTAAATAATCAATACTCAATACTCAAACCATCTTATGCCCAGATGAGACTACACGATTTTAGCCTGATTTTGACCCAATTTTTTCGGAGCCACAAATTGCCTGCGTTCAATCTGAATTTTAGTGTTGCGAGCAACAAAAGTCAGTGTAGTGTGACACAGTCAAAGATCAGTAATTTGACGTGAGCGATGCCGTCGGAGCGTCCGATGAAAAGACTAGCATGTTAGAATTTTTCTTTATTTTATCGGCTAGTTTGACATGCTCCCAGACCCGCTCCCTGACGCTGACCAATAGGAAGACAGAGTGTTCTGTGGCGCACAGATGTAAACACGGGAAAAGAAAGTGGTACGGTGCTTCTGCAGTTCTCTGGACCAGCGGAACAGAAGACAGGCACTGAATCCTAAGTAGCTGCATCTTTTCCATACCTCAAGTTCTCTCTGGAGTACACACAGCCTGTGATGTCCTCTTTGGGTCATCCAGGAACGAGCCCACAGTTGCTTCTCCCTCTTTATTTTAGCTTTTTTCTGAGCACAAAAGCGCTACCATCATGCCAAGCGCTTCTGTAGCCATGATTGTCAGATTCTGTGCTACTCCCCCGCGATGACCTACGAACTCTCAGCCGTGGACGATGATTGGTCGTGGACTAATGTGTAGTGTTGCCAGTTCTCCGAGTATGACACGAAACAAAGATAACTGCTCGATCTGACATAATGAACATCGTAAGGGATAAAAATGTTGCGTAGTCTGAGCTTCGCATTATTGTGTACTATAGTCTTGGTGCTTCACTAACTGTTGTAATGAATCCATGGTTCTCATGCTTGCCATACTGTGCAGGGCGACTCATGCGTATCCCCAATCAAATAAGGTCTGTTACAGAACGCACAGAAAGAAATGAAGCCGTCAGTTCATCCATTAAACTCCTTGCTATATTTTTCCGGGGCTGAATGGAGAGCTCATTAAAAAGCTGATGAATGCAGTTCATTTCCAGTAGAGCGGGATGAACAGATAATGAATTAGCATTCGCTACAGCTCAGCCTAAAGTGACCCCTTCTGCTCCGGCCTCCTGGCACAACCTGTAGGTTAGCTCAACTGCGGCAGCGTGCACCCACTCTGCAGCCCACTGGCCTCCAGATGGGTCTCCAGATCTAGATCCTGGACTCACACTGCAGCTAACCCCAAGCTCATGTGCGTTCTCCATCTCTCACACACACACACACACACACACAATCTGAGGGATTCGCTGCCAAGCAGCTCCAGCATGGGAGTCGGAAAGGCAAACGACCAAGGCAAGCGCCGCCATGCTAATGGCATCTCTGTGGGTTAGAGAACAGCCTCGCCAATAAGCCCTCATTAGACATCAATGAGAAGAGCTGGACTGGAGTGGGCTTCAGGCTAGAGTGGGCCTGGCTAGCAGAGGGTCCACCATCTAGGTTGGAACATCTTGTCCAGAGCCACTTGGAGATAATGGGTACAGGCGCACCAATCAACAGTTAGTGAATCTGATTTCAGACTGCCCGGGACTGAACTGACCAATAGGGGTTATTAAAGCCCCTGTGGGCGAGTCTGTTGAGCAGCCATTGTTGTTGTTGTTGAAACATCTTCGGGCAGTTATTTCCAGTCACAGAAGAGAAAGAAAGAGAAAAATGTACACTGAAAAACTAAAAGTCAAATTACTGATTCAAAAATACCTTTTTTTCTCACAAAACAGCAGGCTGACAGCACATTTTGCAGTTGATCTATTTCAAATTTTTATCTAATTTTTACCCCAATTTACGTGGACAATTACTCAACCCACTCATCAGAACTCCCCCTATCACTAGTGATGCCCCAACACACCAGGAGGGTGAAGACTAGCACATGCCTCCTTTCCAACACATATAAAGTCAGACTCCGCCTCTTTTCAAGCTGCTGCTGATGCAGCATTACCAAGTGGCAACCAAGTTCTGCAACTAATGATTATTTTTGGTAGTCGACTAATCTTATTATTTTTCCGATTAGTCGATTAGTCAGCGATTATTTCTGCCATGTCCTCCATCTCTAAAAACAACAAATACAGCTGAACATGAGATTTAAAAAAGGCATTTAAAAGTCTGGATGTTGTTTAAACATTGAAAGTATTGATATTTTGTGAGTAAATATTGTCAAATCAGTTTGGGAACTTTTGAAGACACAGACTAGGTTGAGCGTAAACTATAAGTGAATCATTTTTTTAGCCCATCTCCCAATGTGCTTCTGTCCCCAGCACTTTAAGGAGGTATTGTTACAAATTAACGATTAATCGACAACAAAATTTGTAGTCTACAAATTTAAACACATCAACTAATCATTGCAGCTTCAGTAGCATCACAGCACATTCGGAGGAAAGTGCAGCGACTTGGTTCCAATACATCAGCTCACAGATGCCTTGTGCTGATCAACATCACCCTAGGAGTGATGAGAAAGAGTGCCATCTACTGTAACCACCCAGAGAGAGCAAAGCCAATTGTGCTCTCTCAGGGCTCCGGCAGCTGATGGCAAGCTGTATGACTGGGATTTGAACCGGCAATTTCACCTTCTTGCAAATTCATGAGTTAGGGTGTACTTACACTTAGCATGGTTGGTTAAATCAATTTGAGCACAGTTCTGCCCCCTTTGCCCGCATTGATCCCAATTCAATATTATTACAGTTAGAAAAATTGTAAGTTTATAATGCAGCTGTTAATCTTAAAGCACACTCAACTGTAAAGTAGTAAGAACTTTTAATAGCGCATTTTGTGGTAGTCCCTCAAGGTTCTATTCTGGGACCTATGGAACTTATGTTATTTATCACAGTAATCTAGTTAGTAACAACATTGTAAGCTTCTAACACCCTAAACGCCATCTTTCTAATGCTAATCAAGCTACACAAGCACTTCTACACCACAGCCAATGTTATCACATCACATCACACAGCGTGAGTACGTGCTGTCTCAGGATAGATCCGTTACAGGATCGGATTCATTCTTTTCCCTCCGATATCTGATCCAGCGTTTTCTGCTGATATCAGCCGATACTTACACCCATTAATACTGACGCACTATTTCTAAACACAGCGCTGTCCTCAAAGACTGTAAATGAGAAGCATGTAGAAGAGGCTGAGAGGAGGATGTTTTAAGTTTACAAAAAAAGAGTTGATGCTCTTCTTACAGAGCACAACTATTTTCAAACATTCTCCCCAAGGTCTACTCATGGGGGTCGGCAATAGGCCAGAAAACATGAAACATCTGGCATCTGTGAGGTTGTTTTGAACTATAATGAACAATAAAGAAAAAATAATAATAAAATGATTCTCTGGTGAGCTTTTGTTTACAATCCTCCCCGTCTCTCTCTCTGTCTTGCTCGGCGTTACTTTAGTTTCCGTCCATTCTTGTTTTTTCGCTTGTTCTCATGCTACCTATCTCCTTATAAGGGCATTTTTTCCTGGCCATGTCCCAATTCACTTGCTGGGGCAGTGATAGTGTATTGGACCGCGACCCTGACGACACGGGTATTTTTTTCTTTCTTCTTTCTGTTTTTACCTGCTGTGAGATAAACTGCTCTGCAGTAAATAAATTAAAAAAAAATACTTTTTGGGGCTCCGAGTGGTCCAGCAAACTAAGGCGCTGCCACTATGTTCGGGATATTGCTGGTTTGAATCCTAGTCATGTAGCTTGCCATCAGCTGCTGGAGCCCTGAGAAAGCACAATTGTTCTTGCTCTCTCTGGGTGGGTGGATGGCGTTTTTCCCCCTCATCACTACAAAGGGTGATGTCGATCAGCACGAGGCGTCTGTGAGCTGATGTATCAGAACCAAGTCGCTGTGCGTTCCTCCGAGTAGCTGTGCTTTCCTCTGTATTGTGCTAGTCTTCACCCTCCTGGTGTTGGGGCATCACTAGTGATAGGGAGAGTTTTAATGATTGGGTTGGGTATTTGGCTTTTTAAATTAGGGAGAAAATGGGATTTAACAGTTTTTTTTTCTTATTTTGGCATGTGAAATGCTCAATGCAGACTGACAGTGTGTTTCCAGGCCTCGTCACATTCAATCAAACATCTGCCAGGCCTTGTCACATTTCAGAAAAAAACAAAGAATGAGCAGGTGTCCCTATACTGTGTATGTCCGCCATATAGTGAATGTGAATGGAGGCCGTACTGTATGTGGGAGGTCGTACTGCAGGTTACAGGGTTCAAAGCAATGTCCGTATGGTTGTTTGGTCAGTACGGAAATGGTGCAGATATTACAGTGATTACTGCGCAGTCAGACCTCCCCTCACAGGTTGTGTGGAAGGAGAAAAGCACAGCTAGCAATTTCCACTGCTGAAACATGGAATTACACATGTGACGCCCCATGAATCAACACAGCAGCTCCATAAGTCACTGTCGCGGGCAGGGCTTCCCATTTCCACTGCTTTTATACGGCCTTCCACGCTGATTTGCTGGGGTTTATGTTCGGGGTTGAGTACAGGAGCTGATCACAGACCAGTAAAGTCTAACGACCTGCTTTACAGTGTTTCTGCAGCTAAACTGATCACACACACATCCCCCAACGTGACCACCTGCTGGATAGAATGGCTAGAAAAAGAACGGCTCAAATGCTTAAAGAGTTCTTTGCCTTTACTGTACACAACACAAGCCTTATGTTCACCATGTCAAAGAAGCTCCGCCCACTTCTCTACTACAATACAGAGTTACTATATTCACTAATACCACTTACAACTTTACTACTGTACACAACACAAGCCTTATGTTCACCATGACCAGAAGCTCCGCCCACTTCTCTACCATAATACAGAGTTACTATATTCACTAATACCACTTACAACTTTACTACTGTACACAACACAAGCCTTATGTTCACCATGACCAGAAGCTCCGCCCACTTCTCTACTACAATACAGAGTTACTTTATATTCACTAATACCACTTACAACTTTACTACTGTACACAACACAAGCCTTATGTTCACCATGTCCAGAAGCTCCGCCCACTTCTCTACTACAATACAGAGTTACTTTATATTCACTAATACCACTTACAACTTTACTACTGTACACAACACAAGCCTTATGTTCACCATGTCCAGAAGCTCCGCCCACTTCTCTACTACAATACAGAGTTACAATATATTTACTAATACCACTAATACCACAACTTTACTGTACACAACACAAGCCTTATGTTCACCATGTCAAAGAAGCTCCACCCACTTCTTTACTACAATACAGAGTTACTATATTCACTAATACCACAAATTTACTGTACACAACACAAACCTTATGGTCACCATGTTCAGAAGCTCCTCCCACTTCACTACTACAATACAGAGTTACTATATTCACTAATACCCCTTAAAACTCTACTGTACACAACACAAGCCTTATGTTCACCATGACCTTTATCACCAACAAAAGGTGAATAATTGAAAAGTTCACTTACTTTTTTATCCAATCAGAACAGTGGAATCTAATGATCACCAAGTATATCAGTGCTATCTAGTAGGCAGGGCTTAAACAGAGCACTAAATCATCCACTTCTGACACCAAACTTTACGTGAGAACTAAAATTTAAAAATCAATATTGTGTTTTTGAAAATTGATACAGTACTACAAAACAAATGACTGTATATATGTTGGATTATCAAATATATCAAACATATATGCAATAATTTATTTTGCAGTATGGGATTTTTTATACACATTTACATATACATTGCATCATATATTACATCTGATGTGTTACATCAGATATCAACATCAGCTCAGAATTCCCACATCAGTGCATCCCTAGTCTGAATTAAATGATAAATCTAATAAGTTTCTACAGAATGCCTAAAAGTGTTCCAACTATAATTTCAAGTCAAATGGAACTTCAGTAATATAAAACTGTCCCCTGACTAAAAAGTGCATTTTAATGTTTTTTTTTTAAGAATTATGATAATGTAATAGTATGAACACATGGAGACAAACAGCCTATAGAAACATCCCCCTCACATGCACTCATCACCTCCTATGTCCATACAGCACGTGCTCCTCCCACACCAGAGAGCGAATCCAGTCAGATACTGCCAGTGGAAGAACAAACATGAACTCATCCGACTGAACCCGAAAACAAACAGGGCACGCCAGCAGCTGCATCATCTCCATCCAGCCCAGTAATCCAGCCCAGAGCGCTGCGACAAAACCATACGGCCCGCCCGGCCTCCCTGAACCCCTCCAATCTGGGTTCCTTATAGCTTATGATCTCCACAAAACCTGCGAGTGTGAACCCACATCTGGAGGATTGACTGAGTTTAAGCTTTTAATAACTTCTATAACTTCTTCTCTGTTTGGAAGAAGAATAAGCTGGAGATTGTACAACTGCACACTCTTACAAATAACTCAAACATACAGTATATCCCCAGAAGTACTGAGACACTGGCCCATTCTCGTTTTCAGATAAAAAGCAAGACTTTTATAATGTCTCTAAAGTTCAGCCAAAGCTTTGAATTAGCATGTGGAGCATTGCTGTGATTGCATTCAGCCACAGGAGTGATAGTGTAGTCACCATCCACCTCGTCTTCAACTCATCACAAAAGTATTAGTTTTAATTTAAATTAATTACATTTTTATGACTGTTCAATAGATATTTTCTATTACAAACATCTTTCTTTTTGGAACAAAAAATGGTTCTACTATGGTAAAACCCAAAGGATCCTTGGTAGGAACTTAGTTTTTAAGAATGAATAGCTGTTAGCATACCAACTACAGATCTTGAGTAGCATTGCTACCATGGCATTAGCACGCCAACAACCGGTCTTCCCCTACAAAGCTATCGCATCGTTAGCATGGCATCTACCTCTCCTATAATGACACAGGCCTCGTCCAACAATGCCTCATTCAATATCACTACCACAGTGTTATCACCATCACTACATCCCTATTAACCTCGTCTCACAATGCTACTGGCCTTGTCCAACATCACTATCTGCCTTGTCCCTAAACACTGCCATGGCATTAACATGTCAGTGATTGGCCTCACTTAACATCACAACCACAGTGTTATCACACCACTACTACCAACCTCATCTCACCACCTTTTTCCACCACCTTTTCCATTGCTACCATGGCGTTAGCACGCCAACTACCCGTCTTGGCCTACAAATGCATTACATCTTTAGTATTGCAGCTGGCCTCATTCAACATCACTACCACAGTGTAATCACCATCATTACCAACCTCGTCTCACGATGCTACCGGTCCTGCCCAACATCACTACCTGTCATGTCCCAAAACGCTGCCATGGCATTAACATGTCAGCGTCTGGACTCATTCAACATCACTACCACAGTGTTATCCATCACCACTACATCACTAGCAATCTCGTTTCACCATGCTACCGGTCTTGTCCAAGATCACTACCACAGTGTTAGCATTCAATTACTACATCACTAGCAGCCTCGCTCACGGCGCTACCGGCCTTGTCCAACATCACCACTTTTGATTTGGTGTTAACATGCCAGAAACTGGCCTTTTCCAACATCACCACCACAGTGTTATCACACCATCACTTGTCCCAAATCGCTACCAAACAATACTGGTCTTATTCAACATCACTACCACAATGTTAGAACTCTATCAGTACCATCCTCGTCTCACAAAGCTACAGGCCTTGTTCAACATCTCTACATGCCTCGTTCCAAAATGCTACCAACCTTGTCCCAAAACACTACCATGACATTAACATGCCAGCAACTGGCCTCATTCAACATCACTACCACAGTGATAGCACACCATTAATACCAACCTCGTCTCACAAAAGGTACGGGCCTTGTCCAACATCACTACCACAGTGATAGCACACCACTAATACCAACCTCGTCTCACAAAAGGTACGGGCCTTGTCCAACATCACTACCACAGGGATAGCACACCATTAATACCAACCTCGTCTCACAAAAGGTACGGGCCTAGTCCAACATCACTACTACTGTGTTAGCACACTATTAATACCAACCTCGTCTCACAACGCTACTGGCCTTGTCCAACACCACCACTTTTGATGTGGTGTGAACCTGCCAGCAACTGGCCTTGTTCAACATCACTACCACAGTGTTAGCGCTCCAGCTATTTGAGTTGTACCACACTGTCATACCACAAAACTGCTGAACCGTGTCCATGTGGAAAAAAAGTCCTGCATGTGCAAGTGTGTAATAAAAGACAGGCATAAGTTGCACTTATCTGAACGAGACGGCCTGGCAGTTTAGCTTTTATTGGCTGTGTGTAACTGGAGAAGACATTTAACTGGCGTGTAGGCCGTGTGAGAGGGTGTGTGTGTGTGTGTGGCCTAATGGCTAAACGCTTGACCGGCAGAGTCCCTCAGGTAGATGCAGGAGAAAGGAGATATAAGCAGATATGCATTCTTCTCCCCTCAGCACCCTCTGTAGAACAGCTGTGCAGATGCAGACACAAACACACACACACACACACACACAAAGAACACATGCTGGAAATTCTGAGAGGCAACCTCGATAAGGTTTCCTGTCAAGCGAAGTAAAACACGTTACATAAGCCTGGGAGGAAGGGAGCGCTCAGGAGGAGGTCTGAGGGGGAAATTGGGTTTAGTTTGTTTGTTTGTCTGGGTCATAGTCTACACACACCTCTTCACATTCAACTGCATCAAATGACCTGCCAGATTCTCAAATCACCAGCAACAAAAACAACCCCGGCCTACTTCTGTGGTCACACTCAGCGGCATCGTGACAGAAAGCTCTTTGATTTAGCAAACGTATCCAGCGCTAAACAGCCTGCGCATACTATTAAACCAGCCGACATCCAGCCAGTCGACCCAAAACAGCATCTATAGCACGGCGCTCGCCACGACTGAAGAGCAATTAGTCAAATGTAGCTCTCTCATGAATCATCAGTGATTAGTCGTCAACTTCAATGATGATAATGCATGTTTTCAATTCCCCTGCAGGCCTCTGTTCCACTCACAAATACAGTAAATGACTAGAGATTTAGATTGGTGAACGTGATGAACCCAACTGCATATCCAAGCCAACAACCGTTTAAAAAGCTGTATTTTTACAGTAGTAACACTTCAGACCCTTTACAATTAAAAATACCATAGAAACTCATTATAAATTAAAAGACTACAGCTCTCAGCTTTGTTCAACATTACTACCATAGCTTTAGTACACCACCTACCAGCCTTGTCCCACAATGTTATTGTATCGTTAGCGCACCAGCTACCAGCCTTTTCCCATATTGCTACCGGCCTCATCCAACAACACAACCATGGCGTTAACATTCCAGCAACTGGCCTTTTCTAACATTACTACCACAGTGTTAGCACACCAGCACTACCAGTCTTGTCCAACATCTAACCCTAACCCTAACCCCTAACCCTAGACTTGTCCAACATCACTACTACAGTGTTAGCACACCAGCACTACCAGTCTTGTCCAACATCACTACCACAGTGTTAGCACACCAGCACGACCAGCCTTGTCAAACATCTAACCCTAACCTAACCCTAGACTTGTCCAACATCACTACTACAGTGTTAGCACATCACTACCAGCCTTGTCCAACATCACTACCACAGTGTTAGCACACCTTTTCTACCAGTCTTGTCCAACATCACTACCACAGTGTTAGCACATCATCACTACCAGCCTTGTCCAACATTTCTACTACAGTGTTAGCACACCAGCACTACCAGTCTTTTGCCATAATGCTACCAGCCTTGTCCAACACCACCACTTTTGATGTGGTGTTCACAGGAAAACCTCTCTGGGCTGCAGATCTGATAGAGCTGTTTCCTTTAAAAAAAAAAAGCTACAGAAAGAAAGTGAGTTTTTCTTTTAGTTGGTAAACAAGACAGACGCAAAATCACATCTTTCACTAAGAAGAACGATACAATCAGACCAGGCCAGGCCACAAGCATGTGGTCCTCAAACACTGTCCAGTTCAAGTGTCATAGTTCTCTAAAAGGAAGTAGATTTGGACATTAAGACAATATCTTATCATACGGCGATACTGTGTGATACACTAACCGCACAGAGCACTGCTAAACTGCTTGCCCCACAACGCTACCGGCCTTGTCCCACACCACCACTTTAGATGTGGTGTTAAAATGCCAGCGACTGGCTTGCCGTTTTTGGAGGGTAACAAAATTTCCTGGAGCGTATAAAGGGATCGCACACACACTAAGAAAAGTAAGTACAGATCTGTACCTAAAAGAGTACAAAGCTTGTCGCTGGGGCTGAACCTTATACTGAGGTACAAAAAAGTACCTTTCAGTGAAAGTCCTTTTTTGTATCCATGTTTTTTGTGTTACAAAGATTGTTAACATTATCATCAACTGAATCAGAAACTTGATGATTCATATTTCTGGGTTTTATATAAAAAATGTGAAATTAAAATATATATTGTTTATTAGTGCAGTGATACAGTGATACTGAATGTACCGTTTGTCTGGTTAAATGGTACAAATCTGTACCATTGATTGTATATAGCTGGACAGAGCAGCGTCTCTCAAAAGTGAAGCCACCACAGGTCGGGCGCCCCATGCTGTTCGGCTGCAGAAAGCTGTGTAACCCCACCCATCTCCATAGGTTTCAATGGCAAAACAGACAACTTTCAATCACGTTTTTTTCTGTAATTCTACCTCCATTATTTAAATGCAGCAGCTAGTGTAACCTCTGCTTATATTGTCAAATTTTTATATCACCACAGAATTCGGTTTTTAGAAGGTTATTCAGCTCTATTAAAAAAAGGTGTGGTTATTGTAAAGGGGCTGGTTATGGGCGGGACCAATAACAGACCGTCAGTTCCGCTCCGCCCCGCTCTGCAGTCTGTGACCGCGAGGCCGCCCTCAGGGGCGGGGTTATTTAAATGAGTAGGCTGTCTCTCCACAGTCTTTCTCCCTCCTCTGGTCTCTACTGTGCAGAATCGGGTATCAGGATCGCCAACATGGAGGAAGATTTTGGCTTCATTTTCATTGAATGTATGGGAACGGAGACACGGCGTCCATCTTTTTTTACAGTCTCTGATCTGTTGTAAAAAGCGCTATACAAATAAATTTGATTTGATTTATTGCTGTTAGGAAAGACTTTGTACTTTGTAGAGTAGAGGTGGGCGATATGGCCCTAAAATAATATCACGATATTTCATGGTATTTTTGTGATATCGATATTCTTGGCGATATGACAAAACATTCAATTAAAACATAAATATTTCAAGAATACCCTACTGCAACAAAATAAAAATAAAATTTTAATATTGCATACGATATGATATGGCAGATGCCTAACTAAGATATATATAAAAATATACAAGAATTTTCATCAGATTGTAACAGAAGTCAATGATCCAGAATGTCGTGATACCAATAATAATGCACTCCAAATATCTCCATATATCCAGGATTAAAGTAAAATAAATGATACTGGACAGATATAATCTCTAGTCTCTAGTAGAGATATAATGGGAAAGGAGAACAGTGTGAATTTACTATTTGCTAAAAACAGTTAAAAAAAAAAAAAAAGTAATGCCCTGATGTGAAAATTAAGGGTGGGTGATATGGCACCATATTTCAGGGTATAATATCGTTCACGATATTAAAAAAAAGTTGGCGATATTATCGCGTACAATATGATATGGCACACCCCTACTTCAGAGGGAACAAATCAGACCCTGTAAAGACGACTCATACGATATGAGTACAAAAAGTACTCATATCGTACCTCTTGTTTTTTTTAGAGTGCAGTTAAAAAGGTTAACAACCCTTATCTAGAACTATTAATCAATAAGGAAAAGAGTTTGAGTTTGAAAGCAACTCTCAAAGAAGTCTAAGAATCTAGGTCTGACATCCCTGAACACAGCAAACTGTGTCTCTGTGGTCCAACTTCACAGCATAGGAAAGTGTACATACTACTAAACTGCCTGTGTCCACCAAACATAACAACATATAGAACTACAGTTACAGCCAGAGTTACATTAAGACCCAGTGCCCATACGCTTCTTCTTCCACATGTGCCCAGTTTTTATGCGGCGCTGCAAGCTCGTGTCTGTTTGTGCGTCCTGTTTGTACTGCGTCCGTGTTTCTCTTTCCGTGCGAATGTGCCGGCGTGTTTGTATTGGCAGAGTGTAATTTGGTGATGAATGAGGCTGGAGTCTGAAGCGGGGGGCCATCAACCCGTGAACTGCCCCCTCGTCCTCCGAGCCGTGCCAGTAATCTGTCCATTCTGACCTCGCTCCACTCATCTCTCTGCCGGCTCTAAAAAGTCTCAAATTCACTTATCTTGTGCGATGGGCCTGAAAGTAATTTGCCCTTGCTCTCTCTCTCTCTCTCCTCTCTTATACGCTCCTTCTTTCCTTCGCTCTATCTCCCTCGCCCTCTCCCTCCAAGCAATTACTATCTGTATTTACAACCTGTCTCCGAGCTGCGCCGTCAGAGGTCATGATCCAACTGCCAGAATATAAAATTACACGACGGCACAGTATCGTGGCCCTCTGACACTTTCGCCTCGCTTTCATTTTCTCTCTCTCTCTCTCTCTCTCTCTTTCTCTCTCACAAACACATACACACACTTGCTCTCTCGCCCACCCGCCAGCCTGAGTGTGCTCAGCCTGAGTAAGCCAGAACTTATTTTAAGACTTGATTGGAAACATCTGTTCAATGACAATCACCCAGACTGAAAAGTATTGACACGCTCTCTCTATCCGTCTCGCTCGTCTCGCTCTCCTCGCACGCCCCGCTCGCTCTATCTATCTACCCTTGGCGCACTTTACTGTGGAATATAAGAGCTGTAAAACGCAGCAAGGCACACAGAAAAAAACCCGCCGAGATACATTTATGGCCTTCATAAAGAACAGATTAACAGGTTTGGGATTTCTGCCATGCATGCACATTAACGGCTGCCTTTTGCTCCAAACCTGCCTTGCCCACGCAGACGTACGTGCACACCAACACACACACACTCTCTTACATGCACACTTACCCACACACACACACACTCACATACACAAAGGCTCTAATTAATATTTACTGAAGTGCTTTGCCAGCTTGGAGTGCTTTGCCGAAAAAACATTAACGACAAGCGCGCAGAAAGAAGCCGGCGCTCCTTTTATTTGCCCCCTCGGCTGGTTATGCTTTTGCGCAGGCAGGTCAATTAAACACAATAAAGCACTTAAAAGACAAGCTCAGCCACGAGCCCTCGGCGCGCGGACACCGAGGCACTTGCTAATTAGCGCACGCATTAATAGGTTGCCTCGCATTTGTAGAGCTCGGTGCTCTGGCACCGCCGGAACACAGAGGCTTCTTTCTGCCGGGCCGCACCCGGCCCCATAATGATCTCATTGTTGCTCAACCTCTGCGCTGGAGGAGCCACTTCCAGCACTCGGATACGCTGACTGCTGCGAGACGCCGAGAGGTGCACGAAAACTTCACCGGGCTGCAGATCTGATAGAGCTGTTTCCTCAAAAAAGGCTACAGAAAGAAAGCGAGTTTTTCTTTGAGTTGGCAAACAAGAAAAACCCAAACAGACTCACTTCTTCCACTAAGAAAGAACGATACAAATCAGACCAGACCAGACTCCAGCATTGTCCAGTTCAAGTGTCATAGTCCTCTAAAAGGAAGTAGATGTGGACACTAAGATAATATCTTATCATACTGCGATACTGTTTGATACACTAACCGAACAGAGCACTGCTAAACTGCACGTTTCATTACACAGAATGTAATTAAACCTGTTTATACAGGGGTTGGACAATGAAACTGAAACACCTGGTTTTAGAGCACAATAATGTATTGTGGTGACGGACAGTTCTGGTGGAAACAGGAGAGTTGAGGTGCACATTGAATTCTGCCGTGATTTGTTCAGCCATGGTTTTATGCTTTTTGGATACAATCCTGGTTGGCACCCGAACATCCCTTTCAGACAGCTTCCTCTTACAGCGTCCACAGTTAATCCTGTTGGATGTGGTTGGTCCTTCTTGGTGGTATGCTGACATTACCCTGGATACCGTGGCTCTTGATACATCACAAAGACTTGCTGTCTTGGTCACAGATGCGCCAGCAAGACGTGCAACAACAATTTGTCCTCTTTTGAACTCTGGTATGTCACCCATAATGTTGTGTGCATTGCAATATTTAGAGCAGAACTGTGCTCTTACCCTGCTAATTGAACCTTCACACTCTGCTCTTACTGGTGCAATGTGCAATTAATGAAGATTGGCCACCAGGCTTCTTCAATTTAGCCATGAAACCTCCCACACTAAACTGACAGGTGTTTACTGTCCAACCCCTGTATATAGTACATTATAAAACAATTGCATTCTGAATAATAGTGCATTTTGTCAGTGTCAAAATATCACACATACTAACTGTGTATTATAAAATCAACTTTTACATCAACATTAAACAGAATACAAAATAAAATAGCATTATTCTACATCAACACAAAATCAAGCGATCAAACATTGAACTCGTCCAGGTAGCTGCGCTGTTTAAATAGCAATGCAGTAAACCAACAACACCTTATTCCAGTGGGATCTTACACAGATTAAAAGGCCACAAAACCTCATTATCAGGTTATGGATATATATACACAACATCATGGCATTATCGTTATCAGCCTTTGTCTAACAACGCTACCATGATGATATCATGGCAGTAACTGGACTCGTCCAACTTAACTACCATATAGCTTTAGCACACCAACTACCTGCATCACGTTGCTTCAAGCCATGCAAGGCATACTTTTCCCGTCATTACGATAGCAAAGACACACGGACATGCCCTAAACTAAGCTGTGTGGTTTGCAGTTGATGGCTCACCTGTAGTTTGCTAAAAAAAAAAAAAGTCCTAAATCTCAGAAAATCTCTTTCATATCCAAATAAATCCTGTAATAGATACTGAAATATCCCAAAATTAATCAACACTAAATCAAATTGGGAATCAAACTGAATTAGGATTTTGTGAATCGAAAAATTTATTGGAAAAAATAATGTGTGTGGTAATACGCGACCCAGCTGCTTGTATGAAGCATGATAATCTATATAATACAGACTATAGTGATAATGCAACTGAAAACTGTGTAAATAAATGTTAAATGATTTTAGAACACTGACTCTAGCTTAGGCCCCAATAGAGCAAGTGAGTGTTTGGCCCTCAAACTTTCTCAAGGAAAAAAAAACACACATTTGGAAATTCGATACATTCAGAACAAGATATCAATAAATACATCGTCAGCAAAAGAAGCTCTTTCCAAAGAACCAATATAAAGCAGGTATATTTGTTGGTTCTTAATTATGATATGATTACCCCTATATGTTGTCCAAACATAAGGGCACTATATTTAGACAGGAAATCTGCTTTCCAAAAGTGTAACATGGAGCAGGTGAGGGTTATGGACCCTGACAGGTTTATTTACTTGCCCAAAGGGGGGCTGAACTCTGACCGAGCCATCAATAAACACTGCAAATCAAAAACAGCTGTGCTTCATTTTTTAGAGCTACATACTTAAAAACAGCTGCTTCCTCTAGTCCAGCATGAAGCAGGTGAAAGTCTGGTCTCTAAACTATGGGTTTGTATACTTTTTCTACAGTTAAATATTTTTTTAAGGTTGAAACAATAAAATAAAATAGTAAAATGGTAAAATACAAAAGTTATGTACACTAAGGGTGTGACATAATGTATCGTTTGCAATAATATCACAAAAAAAGTTAATCAGTTTTATTCATTAGTCATTTTGTCCAGTATCAAAAGAGAAACATGACAATACAATTATATGATCATTATATAAGGGCTGCACGATATTGGAAAAAATTACATTGCAAATTTAAATATCGTCTTTTTTCAACAATGTATCGCAATATTAAACAATGCAGGGCCCATGACATCACCAGCCCCGCCCCCACCCGCAAACTGTCTCGTGTCCAGACCAATCGATTAAGAGCTGAGTCAGTGCCAAGCACTCAAAACCTGAGGAAAACAGCAAAATAACAGTAATCATCCCTTTAATCAGGCATTTAAATGGCTTTTTAAAAGGTAAATAAGAGTGTTTTTCTGGGATTAAAAGCCTGAATTCAGCTGTATCTGAAAATATCTGCGCTGTAAAACTGTGCTGGACTGAGGAGCACAGCTTTCGACACGTGCTCACGTTTACAAGCACGTGCCCAACCATGTGGATGGAGACCGTGCGGTTACCTCGTATTTACTCCTGCCCCCCCCCTCTCCCTCGAGCTCCCCCCCTCCGTGCTTCTCAGGCAGCAGCAGCCTGTCACTCAAACAGACACAGAGACAGCGCTGTGTATCTACTTCTTGTGTCAAGAATCAAAACGTTGCAACATGACGTGTTTGATTTAATTGCCTTAAGTGACATCACACGTCCTGTGACGTGACTACTGCGCATGCGCACATAGCGATGACTATGCTTAATCACTATATCGTGCAGCCCTAACATAATATCAATAAAATACTTTATAAATGAAACAGAGAATGCTGTCTGTAATAAAGACAGGTGCATGTCTAATATCTCCAACATGTTCACTTGTACCAAAACAGTCTACAGTTTATTGAGCCCAACTTCAATAAACACCACTAATCAAAAACAGCTGTTTTCTAAAAGAAACTTGGAGCAGATGGTGTTTTGGTTGCGATCCCCAAAAGTCGTAGTCTCAGCCCAGGACATTAATAATTTAATAAATATTTCAAATCAAAAACCACTTTCTTTCCAAAAGAAATAATCACAGCAGCTGTTTATTCTTTCAGACATGCAGCATAAACATCACAGACGATTGATGGCATTTTTTTGGCATAAATCATTGGACTATGTAGCTTGGAAACCCACACATCTCTATGCGCTGTGAGGTGTTATCTTGTGAGTGCTCATGTCTCATGTTGTAGCTGGAGTGACTCGTACTAGCTACTGTTTTACAACTTGTGGCATGTCCATGTACATCTCACTAGTCCAATAAGGGACATCCCAGAGACTGAGATGTTAAGAAAAAATAACTTTTTCAGAATAACAGTGATTGGTTTTTTTCAATCACAATATTAAAAAGAAGGATTCTTTTCTAAGGATGCACCAAAATGAACATTTTGCCAAAAGACGTATACAGAACATGTTTTTTAATAGGTTTTCATTTATTTTGACACCATTTCACATTGAATATGCAGTATTTTTTAAAGAAAAGGCAATTTATCATTTATAAATATTTATTTCAACATCCCAGCAGACATACCAACAATGCAGTTCTTTTACTACCCACACATTTGCTGGAGTTAAAGTATATAAAGCCCTTGGTCTCGGCAGGGCTGGTGCTATTTAGTTGCAATGCTAGCTACCTGGCTACCTAGTTTTTCTGAGCTGGATTACTCGTTGATAATTAATGACAGACCAAAGTTCCTCTTCACTGCCCTGTGGCTTTCAAGAGCCCTGTCCTGTCTGTTAATAGCTTTAGGCTAACTCTGACATCTTCGTTTGGCTTGGTTTTTTCCATCTTGGAATCTTGGAAAGTACTGCTAGAAAAAATCCTAATGTTAGAGGAAACAGTGCAATATGACCTTAAACAAATGAATCATTGTTCTGTTTAAATTATTTAGCCTTTTCTACTCTAAGATTTCTCATAAAACAACTTCGATGCTTCACCTCAAACAATAAAAACGTGTTTCCCCAGCAGAGAAATACGAACGCCACATTCGGATCAATACTTCAGGAACCGCTATCATTTTCAAGCACAACACAGAGCAAATCCAGCCCCCCTGCAGATCAGACCCACCAATCCTCAGAGGAGACCTTTAGACCCAGACTACAATAAACAACCACAAAGATTCAATCTCTTCCCCTCAAAAAAAAGACAGAGCGAGGGTTTAACCAGCAGGCAGGAGTCTGTTACAGCCATCCGAACTGCCGAATCACATCACGGCCTTTCACCGAGAAGCCAAACGTTACACCCAGACGTCAACATGACTCGCTAATTGTGCTGAGAATAGGAGACCTACGGCCTGAAACTTCATTAGCCACTCTTTGGAAAATGTAGGGCGCGACAGGAGACTCAGCAACCATGAAGAGAAGGGAATGAAGCAGTGAGGTAAATGGTAAAAGCTGGGGGTTTTGGACAGCTTAAGCAGGAACATGGCAGATACGGGCAGGAGATGTGGCGTAAATCAAACCGGCCCTCTGCGGCTGTGCTGAGAAAACCACTTCTACAGAACAGTCAGGGTCAGAGGGCACCAAAAGAGGACATAATGTCACTGTGAAGAGACAGATGGAAGAGAGGGGAATAAAGAGAAAGAGAGAGATGAGGGGAGAAAAGAAAGCCCTGAGGTAAACGACAGCTTCTTTTAAATCCACACTTTGATATTCACAGGTTAACACAGGTTGAGATGGGAAATATGGTGATATTTTAGCGCTATTGCGATTCGCTAGGCTACAACATACTTTTAGCAGTAGTTAGTAGGGCTGCACAATCTATCGCAATGTGATAATTTTACTTTTTTGCTGTCTTTTCTACCAATTGCAGAATATATCTACCCAATATTATTTATTTACTCTCAATTTAGTCATGAGATACACAAAGGTCATTATTAGTATCAAGACTTCCAGAGACTTCTGTTAAAAGTTCCTGTATTTTCTTTTTTTATATATCATGTCACCCTATAGTTTAACATTTAAAAACATAGAAAAACTGTGTTTCTAGGGCTGGACAACAGGGCCAATTAGACCTGTCATGATAAGACATTTTTGTGGCCGATATATCATCCCAGGAAAAATTATTGCGATAATCAATAATATTGTAATTTTAAGACCATTAAATAACACAGACATAATGATAAAAAAAATAAGAGACCGCTTGAGAATTGAGAGTTTCTTTAAGTTTACCTAATTTAAAAACCTCTGAAATATAATTAAAAGGAAGATAGATGATCATAAGCCATCAAAACAATCTGAACTGCTTGAATTTTTGCACCAGGAGTGACAAAAAGTTATCCAAAAGCAGCGTGTAAGACATGCCAAGATGAAAACTGTGATAAATATTGATTTCTGAACTCTTAGAACTTTATGAATATGAACCTGTTTTCTTCGCATTATTTAAGGTCTGACAGAAATGTACCTTTTTTGTTATTTCAGCCTTTTATCATTTTTTTTGCAAATAAATTTTCTAAATGGCAATATACTTTTATTTAAAATTTAAGAGAAATGTTGTTTGTAGTTTATAGAATAAAACAACAATGTTCATTTTACTCAAACACAAACCTATAAATAGCTAAATCAGAGAAACTGATTCAGAAACTGTATTGGTCTCTTAATATTTTCCAGAGCTGTATGTGAACAAACATACAAATAAACACAATAGACAATAAAGATCACCATTATCAAATAATATGAGATAATGTCAATTTATTGTATGTTAAGTCGACAATTTAAACAGTAATCATCATGACAGGCCTAAGATAGCCAAAGATAATATTACAATATGTTTCCTCATTTTTGGTCAAAGAAATTTAATTCTGATATTGATATGTACACTATAAATGCTACAGAAAACTTGCACAGTAATCATTACAGGGTACAAAGTCAATTAATTGGAACGCACCCTGTAATGGACGCCAGTCAATGTCAGATAACATACATAAATGACAAATGACAAATCAGAAATCTGGTAAAATTATTGTCATCATAACCAAGACTTATTATTTTCTACTGTGATAAATATACTATATTAAATATACTAATATTACATTACCAAAACAGCTCAATTAAAGTCTAAATTCATACTGAATTAAATGCCAAAAGCTCTGGGTTTGTGATTTCTGCAGTATGAGGAGTAATCTGGCAATGTTTTAGAGCTACTGTAACACAATACACAAACACATGCATTTCTAAGCACATCATGTAAGATCATCATCATTAGTTAAAAGCATTAAACAGCTGTGTTACACTTCATTACCAACATAGCTCTTTTAGTCCAGTTTAACACTGCAAATGACAAACACAAGAACACAGCAGCAGATAGAACCTCTTATGAATTCTACTGTCACAGACTATATGGGTAATATTGTGATGTTTTAGTTCTACTGTGATACAACAGACCATAATGTGCTTTTTTGGGAATATCATGGAGATCACCAGTAGTTAAAAACACTGAACACTAAAGTTGGTGTTGTTGTGGTGCAGTGGATAAAACCACTTACTGCCTGCCAGTGAGCTACAATGTACACACTAAGAAAAGGAAGTACAGATTTGTACTTAAAAGAGTACAAAGCTTGTCGCTGGGGCTGAACCTTATATTGAGATACATATATATAAAGTACCTTTCAGTGAAAGTCCTTTTTTGAACCCATGGTTTTTGTGCCAGTATAGATTATAAAGATTATAAACATTATCATCAACTAAATATGGCTCAAAAACTTGATGATCGAAAATTGTCTGGCTTTCAAATAAAAAATGTGCAATTTAAATATATATTGTTTATCAGTACAGTGATGCAGAATACTGAATGTACCCTTTGTCTGGTTAAATGGTACAAATTTGTACTTATTGCTGTTAGAAATGACTTTGTACTTCAGAGGGAACAAATCTGACCCTGTAAAGACGATATTGTACCATTGAGGGTACAATTATGAAGAGTGTACCTTTGAGTACAAAAAAAAGTACTCATATCATACCTCTGTTTTTTAGAGTGTAGGAGGCTGGGGTTTAATTCCAGGTCTGTGCTACACCCATAAGAGTCCTTGGGCAAGACTGCTAACACTACAGTGGCTCATATCTTTAATAGAAATAAATTTGTAAGTCACTCTGGATAAGAGCACCAGATAAAATGCTGTAAATGTAAAGTATATGTGAAAAGCTGTGGATTTTTGGACAGTTTAGGCAAAAACACATTAGACAGTGTGAACAAGCAGAAGATGCTGGTAAACCAAACCACTTTTAAAGAACCTAAGGTCAACAAAAGCTTACTACACACTCATGCATTGATTTTCACAATCTGTCTCTCAATCCTTTTTGGGTTTTTCGATTCATTTTAAGCAAGAGCATAGCAGGAGGTGTGGCAAAGTATTAAAACACTTTTGAAGAACGTGAGAAAAAACATGAGCATGCTACAGCTTCCTGTTTTAAGTCACAGACTCTAACAGGCCTGGATGGGCAATTAGGAAATATTTTAGCACTAAAGAACTGTGCCAAATTACAAAAAGAGCTCAATTAGTCCAAGTTTACACTGATGTGAACAGGCCTGTCACAGGCCTGTCACAACTTATGTTTTCAAGTTATCACATAATATAAGGACATAATCCCATCATTTTTATTACCCAAGAGAGAAGCAATTTTATAAACGGATTCCATTTTTTTCCAATTTATTCTTAATATCTTAAAATACACTGCTAATTAAAATGAATGAATGCAAAATAATGAATGTGTACATGCAATTTTTTGCTTTTACAAAGTTCTTATATTAGCGTCACAATAAAGTCATAATATGGCAATAATATAGCTTATCACAATCACTTCTGGCACAATAACCCTCCCAAAATTTGATTATCATGAAATGCAAATATAGTTTTCATTGTTTAATATTAATATAGCTCAATCTCTCATGATCAGGTTCATTAAATACAAGGCAGTGGGTAAAATGACACGAATGACACTTACTGGACCTTTGGATTTGAGGGCTTTTTCAAGAATTTTATTAGGAAAAACTATGTATCATGAAATATTTCTTCAATCAGTAAAATCTGAGTTATGATTTATTTGAGTTATGAGTTATTTCTTAGATTTATTGTGATAAATTCTTGAAGTAATAAGAAGAGCAATTGAGTCTAGTCATAACAGCTTTACAGATCTGCAGATCTCATATTATTGCTATTATTAGTATTAGTAAAGATTCCATAACTAATGTTGAGATGTTGAGAGCTTCTACTAGTAAAAATGCATTACAATAACTGAGTTTTACTCCAATAGAATCAGTGTTTAGATTTAGATCTATTACAGTTACAGTTACAGGAATGACCCATAGGATTGCTTAAATGTATTTATTTATTAGATTTATTGTGATAAATTCTCAATGTAACAAGAACTTGCTGTGTAACTATAAGAGCAATGTACTTTTACAGCTAATTAGAATTGCATTACATTAACTGAAGTTTATTCCAGTAGAATTGGAGTTATATACTGTGTTTAGATAAAAAAGAGCTCAATTTTTCATGATTAGCTCATTTAATGCAGTGCAGTGTGTGAAATGAGAAAAATGACAAATTTCGTGACAGATTTCTTCAATCAGAGTAACTGTGATAAAGTAACAAGACAAGCAATATAATTTTACATCTACCAGTAGTTACGACTTGTTGTCCTTTTAGGCTGAAATGACAATAACGGGAATTGCACTTAAATGTTTTTATATATTAGATTTATTGTGATAAATTAACAAGATAATAAAGTAACAAGAAGAGATCTGCAGATCTGATATTTTATTGTTGTCATTAGTTTTAATATTATTATTATTAGTAGTAGTAATAGTAGTAAAGGTTTCATAGCTAATGTTAAACTGATACTGCATTACAGTAACAGAGTTTACTGCAAAAGAATCTGTGTTTAGATAGAAAAAGAGCTATTACAGTTACAGAAATGACATTTCTCATGGCTTAACTGTAATTATTTCTGAGATTTAAGGTAATAAATTATCAAAGTAATAAGAATGGATGTGCAGATCTGATATTACTGTTATTATTATTAGTAATTAAAGCTTTCATAGCTAATATTGATGTCTATTATTGAACTAAGAGCTTCTGCTAGTAAAACTGCCTTACAGTAACAGAGTTCACAGCAGTATAATCTGAGTTATGACTCTGCAGCAGCAGCAGCACTGCTGTGGTTTTAGGCTGGATGATAACCTCCCGCACGGCGGCAGCAGCGGCAGCAGTACGCGGGCTGAGGGAGCGGACAGTACGGCCGGCTGAGAGCTCCTTACCCTCCGTGTGCTCCAGACCCGCAGCAAGGAGGACCTCCGCCGGCTCCCGGTCTCCGTGCTCCCTCAGCGCAGCTCCCAGGAGCTCAGCGACATGCTTACAATCCCAAACACCGCGCAGGAACGCCGAGACCTGGCCAAATATCCAAACATCCAGCGGCAGAGCGACCGACCGTCCGACCGTCTCCTCCGGCAGCTCCGTCTCCAGTCCGGGCCGCGGCGACTCCGGCCCAGCTACTTCAAACCCCCGGCCCCGCCCCCAGCTCCGTCAGCCCCGCCAGCGCGGAAGTTTTCATCTGCTCGCGATCCGATTGGCCCGTGAACGGAGAGGGCGGCGCCTCCCGACGCTCTCCGCCAATGAGGCGAAGTTCTCACGGACCGCCGGGGCGGAGCCACAGCGCTAGAAGAAGTCACGCGGCCGGATGCGGTGCATGACGTCAGCCCTTTGTTACCATGTCGATCGGCTGGAAACGGCGTGAGAGTTACCGCACGCGTAAACAAACCAACCAAGCACCATTTATAATAACAATACAGATATAATACAGGGATTATAATGATACATAACTGCTCTGACTGCAGTAATGCAGACATGTGCACTGACTTTAATAATTTGGCAGGTCCTAGATTCAGAAACATCAGCCACTGACTCAATACCTGCCCAAATAATCTATAAAAAGGGCTTATACAACAATAACAATGTAATAACAATGTTATAAAAGAGGTATAATAGTGTTTAAAGACATTATTTTGCAGGATGGACACATTGCAATCCGTAATCTTGCAAGCAATAACAACCACTAATCGATCTAGCATCACTTTCAACAATTATGTCCTAATTTAGTCCTAAACTAATAAACAACAGCCAGTGATTTCACACGAGACAAAATAATGAATAAGAAGGGCTGGTGCTACAATAGTAATGCAAATGAACTGCTATAACACACACTAATGCAAGCAAACAGATGTATAAATATGTCATAACATAACGTCCGAAAATAATATTCGGCAGGATGGACACACTGCAATCACTAATCTTGCAAGCAATAACAACCACCAATCAATCCAGCATGAGTTTCAACAATTACTAAAGTGCTAAACTAATATACAACAGCCAGTGATTTCATATTAGCCAAAATAATGAATGAGAAAGGCTAGTGCTACAATAGTTATCTAAAAAGACAACAGTGCTACTACAGTCATAACTCAGATTTTAGATAATGTACTAATTAATGTTATGCAGGTTTACTAGCAAAAGCCTTCATTTCAGCACCCCACATAAGCTATCTCTAAAGCTCTTCTGACTAGATGTAAAACTATTGATCTTCTTGTTACTTTAAAAATGTATCACAGTAAATATGATTAACATAAAAAAAATAAAACAGCAGCCAGTGATGAAAAGGGTTTGTGCAACAACAACAATGTTATAACAAGGTATAAAAGTGCCATAGTGTCTGAAGATATTATTCTGCAGGAGGGACACACTGTAATCACTAATCTTGCAAGCAATAACAACAACTAATCAATCCAGCATGAGTTTCAACAATTATGGAAGTCCTGAACTAATAAACAACATATGAGACAAAACAATGAATAAGAAGAGCTAAAAGCTACAATAGTAATGTAAATAAACTGCTATAACAAACACTAATGCAAGCAAAAATAACCACAAATCAGTCTAACACAACTAAAGCTTGAACTTGAACCCAAATGCACTGGTCTGAAAGATCGGGAAGGTCTTACATAAAAAAAACAGCAGCCAGTGATGAAAAGGGTTTGTGCAACAATAATTAGTAATGCAATAATAGTGCTATAGCAGAGGTATAGTGTTATAAAAACATTAAGATAATATTCTGCAGGATTACCACATGACAATCATTAATCCTGCAAGCAATAAATACCACTAATCAATCTAGCACAACTACAAACTTGAGCTTGTACACAAATGCAGTGGTTTGAAAGATTGGGAAGGTCTTACATTAAAAAAACAGCAGCCAGTGATGAAAAGGGTTTGTGCAACAATAATAATGGAACAGCAGAGGTGTAAGTGTGTCATAACAACATAACACCTGAAGATATTATTCTGCAGGATGGACTAACTGCAATCCCTAGTCCTGCAAGCAAAAACAACCACTAATTAATCCAGCATGAGTTTCAACACTTATGTCCTATTTAAGTCCTAAACCAATAAAGAACAGCCTGTGATTTCATATATGAGACAAAATAATAAATAAGAAGGGCTAGTGCTATAATAGTAATGCAAATAAACTGCTATAACAGATAAATAACAGCAGCTGTAATCACTAATCTTCCAAGCAAAAACAACCAATAATGAGTCCACTGCTAGCCATACACTAGATGACTTTTAAAAAAAGACTCTGAAAAACATTTTAATAGACTAAAGTCTGACACCTTCTCACATCTAAAAACAAGTCACAGACGTTTAGTAACAGACTGGTCACAGGCTAAGATTTTGCAAAGACTGGGGATCTTGCAGGGTCACTTTTGCAAGACTAAAACTAGATTCTTTCTGAGATTATTTCCCATCATGCTTCTAATGGAGTTTAACAGGAAGAGAAGCTGTTTACCAATGGAGCAGAAACAGAAGCAAAAAAAAACAGTCAAAATAAAAGACAAGACACCGCAGAATGTGAACACAACTCAACAACTCGAAGTCCAGTTCCACAAACGCTCCTTTGCTTGACTTGCGGCTTCCCGTAGTTCTCCTATTGGTTGACATTGTTCACATCACTATTTGCATGAGCCAAGTCTCAAGACTTACGATAATATTAAATACGGTTGGTTTTATCTGAACGCAGGATGAGAAAAAAACTTCTCCAACTCCTCTCTAGCAAGACTCTCCTGATTTTATCCAGACACTGGAAATTTGTCTGCAACAGTGAAATTGCTTGAAAATTATTTGGTGTAAGGTCAACATAACACAACTACAAGCTTGAACTCAAACCCACATGCACTGGTTTGAAAGATCGGGAAGGTCTTACATTAAAAAAAAAAAACACAGCAGCCAGTGATGAAAAGGGTTTGTGAAACAATAATAATGCAATAATTAAGCAATAGAACACGAGAGGGAGTGTGTTATCATGAATAACATCACAGCCGATGATGTTATTCGTGATAACACACGACCTCGAATGTTCTATTGCTTTTATACAACAGTTTTTTTTTTTACAAAATGAATAAAGAAAATAAATCAAAGAATTTTAACAAAATTCAGAATGAATATGCTTTAATATGGACTGTGCCTTCCGCCAAAAAGTAGTTTCACAACAACTGTAACAGAACTGAAACTTAACTACAAAACGGTGTACGGTTCATACAGACTAACACCACGAACGTTAGCTTGAAATTAAAATTGGGAATAAGTGAAGATGGTAACGTTAGGAGCGTGAAATAATGCTTATACTCTCCTCTCCTGTTCCTTTGAGTCGTCTTCAGGTGAACGCTGTGCATTTTTTGAGCATTTCTGCTTGTTTTGCGGTTTTAGCTAGCCGGCTGGACTGTGGTTAGGTTAGCGTAGCTTGCTTTAGCTCAGCATTAACTTAGCTTAGCCTAGCCTGGCTGGTTAGTGTTCTGGCTGTCAGACAGCAGTAACCGAGTGATTTTCTTTCCCTTTTATCCTCAAAATAGACGAGCCAGCGCTGCGGGCTGCGGGCGAGCGTGCCGCGGCTGAGCGCTAGCCTGTGCTAAGCTAACACTGCTGCGGGTGTCCTGTGTGTATACGCCGTTACTCGGCAACGCGTCGGCGGATCGATACAAGTTTAGTGTGAGAATGCCGTGATGTTATCACAAATAACAGCACGGCTAGAACACTTCTCAACCAATCAGATTGTGAGGTCGGAACTAACAGTTGTATAATAGTGATATACTAAAGTATAGTGTTATAACAACATTAAGATAATATTCAGCAGGATTACCACATGACAAGCATTAATCTTGCAAGCAATAACAACCACTAATCAATTCAGCAAGTACAAGGATTAAGTAACACCGAAGACACAAGCAGGGCTTTCAAAAAGGGTCCTAGATTTAAGAAGAAGCAGCAACTAGCCCAAATAATGAATGAAAATGAATGGTGCAACAATAATAAGATAATAAAATGTCTATAACCGAGAAGTAAGTCATGATATTTTAAGATAATATTCTGCAGGATAGGCACACTGCAATCACTAATGTTGCAAGCTAGAACAAGCACTAATCAATCCAGCACAACTACAAGCATGAACTTCAATAACACTGAAGTCTCACATGGACTGTTTTTAATAATCTGGTGGGTTATAGATTCATATACAGCAGCCAGTGATCCCCCTTTATTGAATGAAAAGAGCTTGTTCAGCAATAATACTTTATTACCAGTAATAGCAGAGGAATAACAGCAGTTGCAACCACTAATCTTGCAAGCAATAACCACCATTACAAGCATGAACATGAACTTGAACCTACATGCACTGACTTTGAAAGATGCAAGAGATAATAAAGTGTCAAATAGGTTATTATCATCACAAATAATGTTATACTAATGCTATAGCAGAGGTATAATACTGTTATAGCATCAACAGAAGATAATATTCTGCAGGCTGGATACAATGCAAGCAGCAACAAGCACTAATCGAGCAAGCACAACCAAACTATATGCATGAACCTCATTACCATTAGATACTCATGCACCTGTTTCAGCAACAAAATTAACTAAAAAAAACATAATGCAATAACAGTAAGGTAATTGCTGACTAATAACATAGTATTCTGCTGTATGAACATATCACAAGCGCTAATCTAGCTAATAATAAGCAGTATATAATATACAAGCTCAGCTATAAGCATGAACTTGAGGCCACTTGCATGGCATTTACAGCAATAAAGTAATAACAGTGTAATAACAGAGCCAAAACAAAGTAATAACTCCATTTAAAGACCGTTTTCCACACAATTATCCCACAGCAATCATTCATCTTGCTTCAAGCATAAACTTGAACAACATTAAAGCCACATACACGGTGTTTAATAATAACAAGAATGTAATAATGGTGCTATAGCACAGACACGAAAGCATTATAACTTAGATTAAAGATAACCGTGAGGATTAACCCACTGCAATCACTTATCTTGCTACAAACATTAAGTTGAATCAGTGCTGAGCGATATGATCAAAAACGTATATCAATGTATTTGTCTAAATTCTGACAGTTTCACTCTTTTTTTTTATAGGTTTGTGACTTTGTGACTCTACTGTTACTATAATAAATAAGACACAAGTTTAATTTTACAATATGTTCCTCTTCATTAGCCATTAATCATTAGATACATTAAAGTATTAAAATCAGCCACAATTTCCTTCTTTCTCCAGTTAACAAATACATTCAGTTTAGCATGCATTAAAATGATCCTTCAATCTATAGTATTAATATATTTAAAAGGGCTATAGTTACTTCTCTTGAAGCTTTTTTGTACCTCGTACCCAGAGTATTAGAGAGTCTTATCACTTTATCACTGCTAAATACATGACTAATTCTGGGCTTGTCTGAGGGGGACAAGAGAAACTTTTCTCCGAGCTGCGGATCGATTGAGGTTTAGGCCCAATCGCATTTCACCCCTTGGCACTACCACTTACCCCTACACCTTCTTTTTGAGTGTTACCCTTTGCCTTATAACAGGGTTAGAACGGGAAGGGGTGAAATCCTCCCCCTAAGAATTGGGACAATTCTGATTTGTTATCATGAGTGTAAAAGTTCAGTAACCTAGCAGGTAGTTAACTAGTTAACTTTAGGGCATATTATAATTGTATGTCTTCAAAAAGGGGGAGATGGTGGAGAAATTAACGATTACTCTCAATTCCTTAATTCCTCTGTGATGGGAAACTGAAATTAGCTTTAATTTTATTTTTCCGATTCGCCTTAAATGCTGCAGCTTCTAACATTTGTTGCATCATTTAAGGTGGAATGGGAAAGTTAGCTAGCAAGCTAGCTACTGAGACAAGCAACTAGTTATTATTTTTATGCTTGTTATGAAGAATTGCGTTGGCCATTAAACATTGAAACTACACATTAAACTAAGCGTCACTCTGTTTCGACATCTTACCAGTGATGCTTATACCCCTCCGTTTGAAGTGTGCCTCTGAAAAATCTTCGTTTGAAGGGCTAACAAGCCCTATCCCTTCCCCTAACCTACCCCTCCAGCCTAACAAGAATAGGGACACCCCCACCCCTTGGCGTAAACCCGCAAAACAGAGGGGGTTTAGGGGTAAGGGGTAGGGCCAATAAGGGCCAAAATGGGATTGGGCCTTAATAAGAACAGTGAAATGCCTGACGCTTTGCAATCACTAATCTAGCTAATAACAAGCCCTAACAACTACAAGCATGAGTCTGAACATTACGCACGTCTGCATTATTTTTTCAGACACAGTCTAACCTGACCTGACCCTGTGAAACCGTGCAAATGCAACCACTAATCCACCAACAACAGTCCCCCTAATCTACGGTCCAGCTGCAAAGACTAAGCTAAGCAAACAAACAAGCTCACACAGTATTCAAAAAACTTTTCTCCCCCACCCCGCAGCTATTCTGCTGTCAAAACGCCCAGCTTCAAAACACTGCGCTCGCACAGCACAGAGATCCCCAGTGACATTTTGAAACAACGGCTGTGATATTCAGCAAAGGTCAGGACGAGGAATGTTTTTTTCCTCCTTTCTTCGTCTTCTTCTTCCTCCGAGAATGAAACGCGACTTTATTTGAGCACAGCTTGTGCCTGTCAACCTGCCTAGAGGCCCAGAGATAAACAGTCCATTTGATTACTGCTGTCGTCCAGAAATGTTGCCTAATGAAGAGAAAAAACTCAGGCTGAAAGGACATGGGGGGGATGCAGGAAATGCGTAAATTGCACTGCACACATTTACAGTGTATACCTTCTTCATGGCCTGATTATTTTTGGGATTATATAAATTCACCTTGTGTCTGTCAACCTGCATAAAGCACCAGAGATAAACAGCGCATTTGATTACAACAGTATCTGTCATCCACAAAAACTGAATAATGAAAGAACAAATGCACATGCATTAGATTCTTTACATTGCACGCTTTTACACTGCTCACTTTTTCACTTTTTTGCTTAATTTGTTTGGGACTATTTGCGCCACTATTTTTTATTCAGATACAAACACACATACATCGAGGAACAGCAGAAGGAGCTCCTCAGATAAAGTGCTGGTTTCATGTTTCTCCAAGTAGGACTGGCCGAGACAAGCGTTTGACTCCACAGAGCTGAGCTTCAGGTGGAAGAATAATAACTACGCTTCACACTTTTTCACTTTTAATGCTTAATTTGTTTGGAATTATTTGCCCACGGTCTGAGCCAGCCAAGAATTGCTTAGACAGAAAGACAAACAGTCCACTTGTTCGCCACGGTCATCCATAAATACTGCTAAATGAAAAAAAGCTCAGTCTGTTAGGGCACATGCATTATATAAATAAAACTGCACATATTCACACGGCACACATTTCTGCATGATTCTTTTTGGGATTATCTGAGCACAGGTAGTTCCCGACAACCTAGACAGAAAGATAAACAGTTCATTTGATTACAGCTACAGCTGCTGTCTAGACATATTGCCTAATAAACACACTCAGCCTAAAATGACACATGCATTCACTGAACGAAGCTCAACAATTTCTCACTGCATACTCTTTCCTTTGCATGATTCATTTTGGGAAAATGAGAGCACAAACTGTGCCTGTCAACCGACCTAAAGGCCCAGAGATCAACAGTCTAATTACCACTGTCATCTTGAAATACTGCTTATTGAAAACATTCAGCCTTAAAATGGACACATGAATTAAACACATTAATTAATTTGCACACAATTTTTACTGTATTTTTTTGCACTAAAAGGTGAAATGGATTACAAGGAGCACTATCAATGAACGTCTATTTTCTGGTCTATTTTCATACATAAAGGAGCACTGGATCATAAGCCGCATTATGCAACACTAGTAAGGAACAGGGGTGGCGAGACCTGTAAAGCTAAACTAAGCTAAGTAAACAAAACTGTAATTCTTAAAAAAAATTTGCACTAGCATTAGCATGAAGCACCTCTGAACGGCCAGAGAGCTAGCGCTTAGCGTGGTTAGCATGTAATGCTAATACTGTTCCAGTAATAGTGCTAGTTGGGGTTAGCAGCAGGCTACAGGCCAATAATACTCACCTCTGAACGGCAAAAAGCTAGAGTTTAGCGAGGTTAGCAGCTAATGCTAATACTGCTGGAGAATTAAACTGAAACGCCTGTATAACGCATGTGAAATCAGCCACAGCCTCTTTTTGAACTGCTGCTGATGCAGTATTGCTGAGTAGCATTACAGCGTACACGGAGGAAAGCACAGCGACTCCGTTCTGATACATCAGCTCACAGGCGCCTTGTGCTGATCGACATCACCCAAGGAGTGATGAGGGGAAAGATCGCCATCTACCCACCCAGAGAGAGCGAGGCCAATTGTGCTCTCTCGGAGCTCCGGCAGCTAATCGTACCAGCGATCTCCCAATCATAGTGGCAGCACTTATACCGCTAGATCGTTCTGCACCCCCACACATGTATACTGCACACTTTCACACTGCACGCTTTTTTGCATGATACCTTTTGAGATGATCTGAGCTCAGGTAGGGCCCATCAGCATTAACAGACAACTAGTCCATCTGTCATCCTAAAATGCTGCTTAATCAAAATACACCTTTATGCACATTAATACTGCACACCTTTACACTATTTTATTTTTTTGCACAATTCCTTATTTGATTATATGAGCACAGATAGTGCCAGCCAACATAAACAGATAAACAGTACAGTATCTGTCACTCAAAAATGCTGCCTCATGAAAACACATGCCTAGAAAAGTAAACATGCATTAAATGCATAACAGTGTATTATTTTATATTTCACATTTACATTGCACAATTTTGCACTGCACACTTTTTTTTGCATGATCTTTTCGGGATTATGTGAGCACAGCCTGTGCCTGTCAAACTGCCCAGAAGCTCAGAGATAACCAGTCCATTTGATTAATACTGTCATCCAGAAATAAAACACTCAGCCTAAAAAAAGAACACCTGCATTCAATTGCACTCTTTTACCCTGCACACTTTTTACATGATTCTTTTTGGGATTATTTGAGTACAAGTTGTGCAAGCCAACATAAACGGGAAGATGAATAGTCCATTTGATTGCTGCTGTCACCCAGAAATACTGCCTATTGAAAACACTCAGCATAAAAAGGACACCTGCATTCAACTGCACACTTTATACGGCGCACTGTCACATCGCAAACATTTCTGCATGATTCTTTTTCGCGAAAAGATTCTTTTGCCGATTATCTGAGCACAGGTAGTGCCTGTCAAGCTGTCTCAAGGCCCAAAGATAAACAGTCCATTTGATTAACACTGTCCAAATCCAAAACTACTGCTAAATGAAAACACCCAGCCTAAAAAAAGACACTCTTATACATATATACAGCATACTTTCACTTATTACGCACAGATTTTTCCTTCATTTAATATTTGGAAACATGAAAACAATTAAGAAATGCATATGAAATTACGTAGTAAACAGTAAAAAAAAAGTGTTAGTGCTGCACAATCCCCTGATCTAAACCTAATCAACTAAGATGGTGATTTGAGGTGATCAGTGTGACAAATCATGCTGTAAAATGAAATCCGCATCTCAATAAGACGTTGTCAGCAGAGGGAAGCATGAAGTGCTGTAAGATTTTCCGGGGGAAAAAAAACACTGCACTGACTTTAGACTTGATAAAACACAATGGATCAACACCAGCTGTGTGTCTCTCCACTCTTCCTCCAGACTCTGCTCCCTTGACTTACAAATGAAATGTAAAATTTACTGATGATCAGTGATGGTTTGGAGAGACATGTCATCTGCTGGTGTTGATCCACTGTGTTTTATTATGAAGTCTAAAGTCAGTGCAGTTTTTTCCCACAAAATTTTACAGCACTTCATGCTTCCCTCTGCTGACAACTTTTATGGAGATGCAGATTTCATTTTCCAGCAGGACTTGGCACACTGCCCACACTGCTAAAAGTACCAATTGGTCTTATATAATATTAACATTTTCTGAGACACTTAACAACTAAAAAATATCGCTCTTTGTGTAATACATCTATATTTTGAACTGGAATTTACGGTGGCCGAGAAAGCCCAGCGCAGTGCAAATTGAAAAGCGCTGCAAAAGCACAAAACACATCCATCAAAATTACAACACAGGCGCAGCAAATAGAAAAACGCGCTGCAACTAGAAAAACGCGCTGCAAATAGAAAAACGCGCTGCAAATAGAACCACAACACAACGGAAGTGAGTCACAACACAACGGAATTTTCCCGGGGGACCTTAAAAGATGCTGTACCAGCTGTATACAAAGGACAATAAGTGGCAAACAAGCTTCTGAAAAGTAAGTTATGTTTATTAAAAGTTCTGCTTCACAAAACGCCTTGTTTGCCACTTATTGTCCTTTGTACACATAGTGAAGTCCGAGACGTTACTGAAGACGCAGCTTAGCTGGTACAGTATCTTTTAAGGTCCCCCGGGAAAATTCCGTTGTGTTGTGACTCACTTCCGTTGTGTTGTGGTTCTATTTGCAGCACGTTTTTCTATTTGCAGCACGTTTTTCTAGTTGCAGCGCGTTTTTCTAGTTGCAGCGCGTTTTTCTATTTGCTGCGCCTGTGTTGTAATTTTGATGGATGTGTTTTGTGCTTTTGCAGCGCTTTTCAATTTGCACTGCGTTGGGCTTTCTCGGCCACCGTAGGAATTAATAAAATAAAAGTAACCTTTCAATTAGGGGTGGGCAATATTATATCGTATACAATATATTGTGACACAGAAATATCATGATATTAAAAATCCATATCGTGATAATAGGGCTGTTCTGTCTTAAAAGTAGTCTATTATTTACTGTGAAGCTTTAGGTGTATTTATTGTTTAATTGTTTTAGTTTGCAGTTTATATGCATGCACTAAATATTCTGCAATTTTATTTGCTGCATTATATTATTTTATGCTATATTATTTATTTTGGCACATTATGATTATTCTCTTATACTATTATACTATATTCCTGAAATGAATTGGTTATTTTAGTTTTTCTAAATCGCCAAGTATATCGTTATCGCAAAAATACCCTGAGATATCGTGATATTATTTTAGAGCCATATCGCCCACCCCTGCTTTCAATGATATACATTTTTTTAGACGCTCTAGTAACTTAATATATACAGTAATGATGCACAAATCTGCTGTAACTGTAGAGTTGCCTACAGCTATGCTAGTTACTAAGCAGTGATGCTAGCAATCTAACTACAGTCCCTATAGCAGCCTGTATTAATCCACTTCACCACGACAGCATTAATACAGGAATATACAGCATTTCCAGATAAATACTCTGCATTTTCTGCCTCTCAGACTCTTTATAAAGCAGAGAGCAGCTGGATGTAGCCCTGCTGTTAGCTCTATAGCACTAGCTCACAGACTGGCTAACTCTGCTGCTGTTTACACCGCTGTGCTGCAGTAGAAACAGTCGTACAGTGATAATAAGAGTGATAAAACATGTTATTCTCCTGCTGTATGAAGCTGATACTCACTCTCCGCGCGCAGCAGCAGCCCCATGGACTCAGAACATCGTGATGTTATAGAGGTGCAGTGTGTGTGTGTGTGTGTGTGTGTGTGTGTGTGTGTGTGTGTTTTCCCTGCGTGCTCTTACCTGCGCATGCGCACTGCGGCGGTTCTCACACAGCCCAGCCAGACCAGCCATGATCTCCAGACTGTGTGTGTGTGTGTGTGTGTGTGTGTGTGTGTGTTTACAGGTCTCCAGACGAGGCCTGGGAATATAGCTAGAAAGCCAATTCCCTCCACTAAAAATATATATTTTTAAATCTAGCAAGTATTTTTTTCATTATTAAATGAATTGCTTAGTCATAATTCTGAGATGCTATCTTGTTATTTTGAGATACTGTTATTATGAAGTTGTTATCTGTTTTTATTTTTATTTTTTAGCTTCTGTAGAATTATATTTTGATTTTGTTAAAAAAAATTTTTACTTAGTTTCTCAAAATAATGAGTTACTATTTCTTTATTTTGAGAATGTATTTTGTTATTTTGACAAACTAAGGCATTATTTTGAGATGCTTAATCATTATTTTAAAGTCATTAATTTGAGAGATGTCAATACATTGAGATTTCTCAAAATAATGACTTAGTATTTCAGAATGATGACTTAGTGTCCAAAAATAATGATGTCATATCTCAACCTAATTATTTAGTATTTGAAAATAATTACATAGTATCTCAAAATATGGAATTTGTTTCTTAAAATAATGACTTAGCATCTAAAAAAATGAATTTGTACCTCAAAATACTGAAATTATATCTTAGAATAATGGCTAAACAAAATAATGACTTAGCAACTCAAAAAACTAAATTTGTATCTCAAAATACTGAAAATATATCTCAAAATAATGGCTAAACAAAATAATGACTTAGTGTCTTAACGCAATGATTCAGTATCTCAAAATATTGAGTTAATATCTCAAAGTAATGATGTAGTATCTCAACATAATGTATTGGTTTCTCACAATAATGCGTTACTATCTCATAATAATAATGTAGCTTCTCAAAATATTGAGATAGGGCCCTATATTACACCCTGTCAATGTGTGTCACTATGTTCATTGCTAACTCCCTGGAGCCAGTGATGGGTGTGGAGGTCTCAAAATGAGGTGATATGATAGGGATATCTTCTCAAAATATCTTCTCAAAAAGTTTCTGACTTTTTTCTCATTCCTTCTGTTCTGCTTCTCTTTCTCTTTTTCTTCTGTTCTTTCTTTATGTTTGTCTTGGTTGGTAAACAACCCCTTTAATATCAAATCAAATCAAATCAAATTTATTTGTATAGCGCTTTTTACAACTGGTGTTGGCACAAAGCAGCTTTACAGAAACATGATTACAGGACAAAGAATCAGGCAAAACATTAAACATAGAATATACATAATACAGAACCCCCAGTGAGCGCGGATCATTGGAACCAGAGACAGTCCAAATACCACCAGCACTGAGCCCCTTACACACTGCTGCTGTCCATTTTCTCTTCTCCTCATAGTCTTTATTTTTATTTTTTTAGCTGTGCTGAGCTGTGCTGAGCTGTGAAATGGTAAATGTGGGTCGAGTCTGACCCATCTGTGGAATCCTGACAAAGAAATACAAAACTTTCTTCATAAAATAATAAAGGAAAATAAAAATGAAGATTTGTGCTAAACAAATACTCAGCCATAAATGAATTAGCATAGAAAATTAATGTGGGTGATTTTTTGACTAATGAGGCATTGTGCTGTGAAAAGGGAATTTATTCAAAACGTATGAAAGGAAAAAATAAAATAAAGATGTATAATGATCCAAAAACAAGTTAATTGAGTGATACCTTAAATTCTTAATGACTAAATTCATTTATTGGTAAAATATATAATAGAAACCCTCAGCCTCACATGAATTAACATAGAAAATGAATTCGGGTGAAGGTGCAGTAGTGCTATGAAAGGGGTATTTATTCAAAAATTATAAAAGGAAAAAATAATGTAAAGCTGTATGGTGATCAAAAACAAGGTAATTGAGGAATACCTTGAATACTAAATGATGAAATGTGTTTTTCTGTTCAGACAGCCACACAATGTGACGTAAAAGATTGGATTTGAGGCACTTTTACATGCTGTGTGAAGGTAGTGTTGTATGCAATTGGGACACAGTGTCGCATCTGGTGCTGTAGGCGCTCCTGTTTCTCCCACACACAGCTCTAACGGAGGTTTTCAGTTAAACAACTACACTACCCAGAACGCACCACCCCTGACATCCCACACACACCCGATCACGTGACACCTCACCTGCTTCCTCCAGGAAGCCCCGAATACTGATTACCTGCAGTATAAAAGGACACACCTGTGCCGAGTATTGTTTGGTTTATCCACTTTATAAAGCGTTACTTTCTCTATTGTTGTTTTTTTTGTGTATGACCTTGCTTTTTGTTTACTCGACGACGATTTCTGCCTGATTGTGGATTTACTGTGTTTGACCTGGACTGTTTAACGTTTTCGATTTTTGGATTATCTCTGATGCTTGCTTCCTCGTGTTTGAACTCTGGACTGTCTCCCGCAGTGGCGCAAAAAGGGGGTATGCAGCGTACGTGATGTATAGGGGCGCTGCATAGGGGCGCTGCACTAGAGGGGGTGCAAAATCGATGCCGGAAAATGATTTGTAGTCTGCATTTTCTGCAAGAGCTGTTTGTTTATGTATGATAATACACAGGGGCGTTGCCTGGCCTGGGCTTCCGGGGCTTTAGCCCCGAATAAATTTCCAGTAGCCCTGAATTGTTTCGCTCAGCTCAGCTGTATTATAAATGAGGAGACAGGTCAATGGCCGTGTGTAAATGAAAAAACTCTTGACACGAATCACGGAGCCAGTTCAAGTATAAAGTTCCGCCTGTCAGGAGAAACAGCCAGTCAGCTTTCTGGTTTTGCTGAGCACGGTGGGCTAGTAGGGAAGCCCCCGGTCTCCCGTTTATGGTATGGTTTTGTCTACGTGGCTACTGTTTTCCGGTGCTCTACTGTTTCTGTTTTCGACTACCCCTGTACCATCCAAGCCTGTAATAAACATCCATTTCATCTGTATCTGCGAGTGTCTGTATTCCGTCCCCAATATGACATACAGCCCTAGACTACATGTATGATTGTAGAGGTTCCGAGGGTTCAGGCCTGGAGCAGCTGAATGCAGTGAACAAAAGCTGGGAATTTAATGCATTTGTTCAATCTCTAAGGCACCTTGATGAAGCTGGATCCATAAGAGGCGCTGCCGATGGCGTCAATATGTTTTGTGAGTTGATGGAGGGTTCCATCGTGGAGTTTGGTGAGTCTGATGCTTTAGCCCCAGGACTAAAATGTCTTTGACAGCGGAGATAAATTGGCTCATTATATGCCCCCACCTGCTGTCTGTGTGCTATTGATAAAGGGAAAAAGCTGTAGAACCTGAGCGTAAATGAATGCAGCTTGGCGAGGGAACGCTGGGGTATCGGATGTGTCAGATCCCGGAGGAACGGGTGGGAATATGTAATGGAACGGGGTGTTTCAGCGTCACGCTTACACGCCTCGTATGAAGATAGATCAATAGCTTTCAATTGATGACACTCGCCCTTTCTGCAGGCTGAGATCAATCGCTCAGGAAGCGTCTTCACCATCACTATCATCTCCATCATCATCAGGACCATCATCATCATCACCATCATCATCAGCAGTGTGGTTTTGTGCTGACCGCTGTTTATCTATTCATCTCAGGGGGGAGGAGGGTGGGCCATCCACTTACATTCATCATACATCTGCATCACTGATACATAATAAAAACTGATACAACTACCCTCTTTACTCTCTGTACACTCACTTTATTCCTCTCTTTCTCTCTCTTTTTCTTTTTCTTTCTCACTCTTTTTCTCTTATGCACTTATGACTTATGATTTAATTCTCATTCATACAGTATCTTTCTCTTTCCCTACAGTTCTTTTTCTCTTTCTCTTTCTCTCCATATATTTCTCACTGTCTTTCTCTTCTTCTTTTAGTCACACTTTTTAATCTCTCTATTTCTCACTACCTCTGTCCCTCCACTTCTCTCCCTCTTTCTCACACATATTTTTCTTGTGTCTCATATTTTTATCTCTTTCTTTTTCCCTTAATTTTGTTCTCATTCCTTCTCTTTTTCTCTTTTTTCTCTTGCTTTATCTGTCACATCTGGTGCTGTTAGCTCCTCTGTTTCTCCCACACCCAGCTCTGACAGAGGTTCTCAGGACAAAGACTACACTACCCAGAATGCACCACCCGCTGACATCACGCACTCACCTGATCACGTGACACCTCACCTGCTTCCTCCAGGAAGCCCCGAATACTGATTACTGGCACTATAAAGGTGCACGCCAAACAGACTTCATCGCCGCGTATTGTAGGTTATCCTCGTACAAAGCGTTACTTATCTCTTGTCTCAGTTACTTTGTGTATGACCTTGCTTTTGTTTACTCGACGCCGATTCTTGCCTCTGCCTTTGATATTGGATTGTTTGTGTATGACCTGGACTGTGCTTTCACTACTGCCTCTTGGATTACCTCTGATACTGGATTGCTTGTGTATGAACTCTGGACTGTCTCTCGTTTATGGTATGGTTTTGTCTTCATTGCTCTGTCTACTGGTGATCACCCTTATTTTTGTATCGACCCTGATTTCATCTGTTTATTATCATAATAAACATCTATTGTTTTTATCAGTATCTGCGCTTGTCTGCTATTCTGTTCTGACCATGACAGAATACGCGGCCGTACAAGATCAGATAGCAGATACTGAGGCTATTAGATCTGGTTTAGCCAACCAGGGGAGGCTACTCGGTCAGCACCAGCAAACGCTCGCTGGTGTGACCCAAGCTGTTTCGGAGCTAGCCCGCCAGCAAACCACGCAGCAGCAACAACTAGCTGAGCTGCTAGCTCACCTCAGAGGCGTAACTGAGCCTAGCCCTAGCCCGTTAGCTACCCCCAGTATGCCTAACGCTAACTCTTCTGTGCCTGGATTTTCTGTCTCTAAACCGGAGTTGTTTGATGGGGATCCGGAAAAATGCAGCGGTTTTCTTTTACAATGCTCCGTGTTTTTCAGTAATTCACCGCCTACAACCGATAAAGCTAAGATCAGTTTTGTTATCTCACGGCTTTCTGGTAAGGCACTCGAGTGGGCTACAGCTATTTGGGAAGAACTTTCTGGGGCTAGTTACACTGACTTTTTAGCTACTTTCCGCTCAGTTTTTGATCATTCGCGGTATGGACAATCTAATGGAGAACTTTTGCTGGCTCTAAAGCAAGGTCAGAAGCCGGTGGCTTCCTACGCTCTGGAGTTTCGCACTCTTGCAGCTGGTAGTGGGTGGAATAACGCTGCTTTGATCAACGTGTTTAGATGCGGACTTAACCCAGATGTACAGAGGGAATTAGCCTGCAGAGATGATTCACTGACCCTGGATCAGCTCATCTCACTGTCGATCCGGTTGGATCAACTTCTCTCGCGCCGACCCAAGATCAGTCCTCGCACTCAACACACTCCTGTGTCTCTGACCCGCGCTCCCACTCCGGAGAAAGCTGCGCTGCCTGCCCCAGAGCCCATGGATATCCAGAAAACCCGGCTAACTCCAGAGGAGCGACAGCGTCGAATCCGGCTTCGCCTATGCCTTTATTGTGGGGAGGCCGGGCATTTCAAGGCTGAGTGTGGTCTCCTGACCCGACCTGTGAAAGCTCCAGCCCTGGGACAGCGCGTGGAGTGCTCTCCACGTGGTACGTAAGCACAACACAATCCTTCGCTCTAAATGTTTTTCTTTGCCTGTAAATATTATGTTACCTACTGGTATGCTCTCTGTCCCAGCGCTTGTAGATTCCGGGTCGGAGGGGAACTTCATCAGTCTGGACCTAGTTAAGGAGCATGGAGTACCCACCAGAGAACTTCTACGTCCATTAGCCATCCATGCTGTTGATGGAAAGACTGTTCGCTCCAAGCCGGTTACCCTGCAGACTCTGCCCATCACTCTTCAAGCCAGCGCTCTCCATTATGAGGAACTACCACTCTTCGTGCTTCCCTGCACCGAACATCCTGTTATCCTGGGCATGCCATGGCTGAAGACTCACGATCCCACTGTCTCCTGGCGCGATGGGGATATCACGGTTTGGTCTGCTCACTGTCATGAACATTGTTTAGCTCTGGATAGTTTAGTTATTCAGTCCACTACTGTGGAAAGTCCCCATGTTTCTGAATCTCCTGTTATTCCTCCCGAATACTCTGATTTGCTTGAGGTTTTCAGTAAAGACAATGCTACTAAGTTGCCTCCTCATCGCCCATGTGATTGTGCCATTGACCTAGTGGAGGGTGCCACCTTACCCAAAGCTAGAGTTTACCCCCTTACTCTCGATGAGGAGAAGGCTATGACAGATTACGTTTCCGAAGCGTTAGCTCAGGGTTTCATTCGCCCGTCAAAATCTCCTGTTGGTTCGGGTTTCTTCTTTGTGAAGAAAAAAGACGGTGGACTGAGGCCCTGTATAGATTACCGAGGTTTAAACGCTATCACTAAAAAATTTGCGTACCCCCTGCCTCTCATTCCGTGTGCACTTGAACAGTTGCGCGACGCCTCTTACTTCACCAAACTCGATTTGCGTAGTGCGTACAATTTAATCCGCATTAAGGAGGGGGATGAGTGGAAAACTGCATTCACTACTACTAATGGCCACTATGAATACATGGTTATGAGTTATGGTCTCGCTAACGCCCCCGCCGTGTTTCAGTCATTTATGAATGACATTTTTAGAGACATGATTGGCAAGTTCGTCACACTTTTTATAGACGACATTCTGATCTATTCGTCTGATTTTGACTCTCACGTGCAGCATGTTCGTTCGGTCCTCCAACGTTTATTGGAGAACAATCTCTATGCTAAAGCCGAGAAATGCGAGTTCCATCTTCAGAGAGTCGCATTTCTCGGCTATGTTATCAGCTCCCAGGGAGTTCTTATGGATGACTGTAAAGTAGACGCCGTCACTAGTTGGCCCACTCCCCTGTCCATCAAAGATCTCCAGCGTTTTTTGGGATTTGCAAATTTTTATAGGCGTTTTATTCGTAACTTCAGCAGTATAGCTGCCCCACTCACCGCACTCACTAAGAACGCCACTAAGATCCTTAAATGGTCTCCTGAAGCCGACCAGGCATTTAATAAGTTAAAAGCTGCTTTCGTTTCAGCTCCAGTTCTCATGCACCCCAAACCTGAACTACCGTTTACAGTCGAGGTCGACGCATCTGATACTGGCGTTGGGGCTGTTCTTTCCCAACGCAGCGGTTCACCGCCTAAGCTACATCCCATAGCCTTCTTCTCTCGTAAAATGTCACCTGCTGAGCGCAACTATGGTATAGGGGATAGAGAGTTATTGGCTGTCAAATTGGCTCTAGAGGAGTGGCGTCACTGGCTGGAGGGGGCTGCACACCCATTTACCGTACTTACTGATCACAAAAACTTGGAATATCTACGCACTGCTAAACGTCTAAACCCCCGTCAAGCTCGTTGGTCCTTGTTTTTCTCGCGATTTGATTTTTCTATCTCATTTCGTCCAGGTCACCGTAATACTAAAGCTGACGCATTATCCCGGGTTTTCAGTTCGTCAAATGAGGGTAGCCACCCTTCCGAACCAGAACGCATTCTACCACCCACAGTTCGTATAGCTGCCATTAGATGGGAACTTGACGATCTTATTCAGCAAGGTTCAGTTAACACACCACCTCCGGAGGGTTGTCCTCCTCACAAGATTTTTGTACCTGAGCAATTTCGCGAACGACTCATTGGCTGGGCACATTCTGCCCTTACTTCTGGTCACCCAGGGGTTACACGTACGCTGCAACTGATCTCAGCTCGCTATTGGTGGGAAACCATGCGAGCTGACATACACTCATTCGTAGCTTCCTGTTCTGTCTGTGCACAATGCAAAACACCCAAAACCCTTCCAGCCGGTAAGCTAGTTCCTCTACCCGTCCCAGACAGACCCTGGTCACACATTGCTGTAGACTTTGTCACAGACCTACCTGAATCTGAGGGTTACACCACTGTTCTTACTGTTGTTGACAGATTTTCTAGGGGAGTAAAGTTTATCCCTTTTCCAGCACTACCCACTGCTCTTCAGACAGCTCAGGCTATATACACACACATCTTTAGACACTTTGGTATTCCGGAGGACATCCTCTCCGATAGGGGTCCTCAATTTACTTCCAGAGTATGGAAATCCTTTTTTGAACACTTAGGAGTGCACGTTAGTCTCACCTCTGGTTTTCACCCCACTAGCAATGGTCAATGTGAACGAGTTAACCAGGAATTAGGAAAATTTCTTAGATTGTACTGTTTCAAACATCCTACAGAGTGGTCTCAGTATCTCATTTGGGCGGAAATAGCCCAAAACTCACTCACTAACTCCACATCTGGTCTTACACCCTTTCAGTGCGTTCTGGGGTACCAGCCTCCGTTAGCTCCGTGGACAGCTGTGTCTTCCGATGTACCCGCCGTGGATGACTGGATGAAGCGGAGTGAGCAGGTGTGGGAGGAAACACATCAGCAGGTTTCTGAGGTCTTGCGCAAATACAAGGAGCAGTCTGACAGACACCGAGGTACCACCCCCCAATACCAGCCCGGAGATCGTGTGTGGTTGTCGACCCGGGACTTGAGGTTTGAGGGGTCCTGTAGGAAACTACTACCCAAGTATATTGGCCCGTTTAAAGTTCTTTCACAAGTCAATGACGTTACTTATAAGATTGAGTTGCCTTCTCAGTACAGAGTGCATAACTCATTTCATGTTTCCTTGCTCAAGCCTCTTGTCCCAGGTCCGCTGGCTGAGGGTGTTCCAGACGACGTGCCGCCCGCGGCAGTGGAGGGGGAGGCTTCGTCTACCTATGCGGTTCGAGAGGTGCTGGATTCCCGCAGGCGTGGCGGTGTGCTCCAGTATCTCATAGACTGGGAGGGTTACGGCCCTGAGGAGCGTTGCTGGGTTGCCGCTGGGGATGTGCTGGATCCTGCTCTTCTGGCCGAATTTCATGCCCGTCACCCTGGTAAACCTGCTCCTAGACCCCGTGGGCGTCCCAAGCGCTCACTCTCCTCCTCGGTTCCGGTGCGTCGGGGTTCCCAGTCTCGCATCCCCCGCCTGTCTGGCACCTCTGTGGTTTCTCCTGCTCCTCCCGCCGGTACTCCCTGCCCGTCGGGTGGACGTCGTCGTGGTCGTCCCCGTTCCGTCTCCGTCTCGACTCCCTCGGGGGGAGGTACTGTCACATCTGGTGCTGTTAGCTCCTCTGTTTCTCCCACACCCAGCTCTGACAGAGGTTCTCAGGACAAAGACTACACTACCCAGAATGCACCACCCGCTGACATCACGCACTCACCTGATCACGTGACACCTCACCTGCTTCCTCCAGGAAGCCCCGAATACTGATTACTGGCACTATAAAGGTGCACGCCAAACAGACTTCATCGCCGCGTATTGTAGGTTATCCTCGTACAAAGCGTTACTTATCTCTTGTCTCAGTTACTTTGTGTATGACCTTGCTTTTGTTTACTCGACGCCGATTCTTGCCTCTGCCTTTGATATTGGATTGTTTGTGTATGACCTGGACTGTGCTTTCACTACTGCCTCTTGGATTACCTCTGATACTGGATTGCTTGTGTATGAACTCTGGACTGTCTCTCGTTTATGGTATGGTTTTGTCTTCATTGCTCTGTCTACTGGTGATCACCCTTATTTTTGTATCGACCCTGATTTCATCTGTTTATTATCATAATAAACATCTATTGTTTTTATCAGTATCTGCGCTTGTCTGCTATTCTGTTCTGACCATGACATTATCTTTCTCATTATTCACTTTTGTCCTTCTTTCTTATTCTGTCTTTCACTCTTTTAAAATTTTTCTCCCATTTTATCACTCTATCTATTTCTCATTTATTCTTTTTTCCACTCTCTTTCTTTCTTATTCTTGCTCTCTCTTTCTTTCTCATTCATTCTTTCTTCCATTCTCTTTTTTTCTCATTCTTGCTCTTTCTCTTTCTCTCTTTCTTTCTCATTTATTCTTTCTGTCACTCTCTTTGTTTCTCATTCTTGCTCTCTCTTTCTCTCTCTCTTCCTTTTTATGCATTCTTTCTTCCACTGCCTTTCTTTCTTGTTCTTGCTCTCTCTTTCTGTCTCTCTCTTTCTTTCTCGTTTATTCTTTCTTCCACTTATTTTCTTTTTTCTTTTTGCTCTAGCCCTCTTTCTTTTTCATTCATTCTTTCTTCTACTCCCTTTCTTTCTCATACATGCTTTCTTCCTTTCTTTCTTTTCTCATTCTTGCTCTCTCTCTTTTTCTCTCTTTCTTTCTCATTCATTCTTTCTTCCACTCTCTTTCTAACTCATTCTTGCTCTCTCTCTCTTTCTTTCTCATTCATTCTCTCTTCCACTCTTTCTTTTTCATTCTTGCTCTCTCTCTCTTTCTCATTCATTCTTTCTTCCACTCTCTTTCTTTCTCATTCATTCTTTCTTCCACTCTCTTTCTTTCTCATTCTTGCTCTCTCTCTCTTTCTCTCTCTCTCTTTCTCATTCATACTTTTCTCCACTCTCTTTATTTCTCATTCATTTTTTCTTCCACTCTCTTTCTTTCTCATTCTTGCTTTCTCTCTCTTTCTTATTCATTCTCGTCCCCTCTCTTTCTTTCGCATTTTTGCTCTTTCTCTTTCTCTCTCTCTTTCTTTCTTATTCATTCTTTCTTCCACTCTCTTTCTAACTCATTCTTGCTCTCTCGCTCTCTTTCTTTCTCATTAATTCTCTCTTCCTCTCTCTCTTTTTCTCTCTCTATTTCTCTTTCTCACACTTTCTCATTCTCCCCTATTTCTCTCTCTTTCTCTCCTTTATTTTTCTTGTAAAGAGAGAGGATTCATCAGGCAGGCTGGAGGAAGCGGTGGGCTCGGATTGATCGGAGGTCTTCCTGGGCTGGTCGTTGTGGAGCTGCTGGTATGTATTGGGGGGTAATGAGGGAAGGGGAACGATGGAGCCGGAGGAACACATAAAAAGGAACAACCTGTCCTCGGAGGGTGCGGAGAGCAGGCGGCGCGGGGAGAAGTACACAGCGGTGGGCTCCATCAGGCAATAATACAAAGTTAATGACGCAGAATGGTGTCTTTCTTCGGGCCCCGGGGACGTCGATACAGGATGTTTAGGAACGGTGTTCCTAATTACGCTTTTTATATCCAGCTCTGACATGATTGACGATTTCAATGGGGATGTATTATCGATCCACTTCACAGACAAGTCATATTGATTGCACCCCTAGATTGGCTATGACTTTTTTTTTTTACCGTTCTATCGCTCTCTCTCTCTTTCTCTCTTGCCAATCAGAGAGGGGATTTAGATTCGGGGGCGGCCAAATGTGACCTGTGGGTGTTTTCTTTTTTTTTTCCTTTTTCAAAAAAAAATATCCTCTCTCTAAAAGCTCGCTGATGAGGCCGCGACAAAAGATGCACCAGCTGCGTGGCTTTGTGCGGTGGGCCGCAATCATGTGTAATGGATCGGCAACGCCGCGCCGGTGCACGCCGGTGTGCCGCTGAGGGCCGGGGGCCCCCCGTCTTGGCCCCGGCGAGCGCTCGCCATTTCATCAACCCTGTTACTCCTGCTCCCCTGAAGCAAGGTTGAAAAATGGCACAGGAACAGCAGGAAGCTTTTAGCCCATGTATATTGGTGTGATTGTACGTGTGTGTATGTGTGTGTGTGTGTGTGTGTGTGTTGGTCCATTCGCCTCACACAGGCAGCAGGAAGAGGGTGAAGAGTAGGAGTAGGAAGAGGAGGAGGAGAAAGGAGAGGCCTGTTGTTGAAATATCTGACATGACAGCAGTTTCTGTGCACCCGCAGCTCCTAAATGACAATGACACCAACAGCAGCGGCAGCACACACTGCAGGGCTCAGCCAGGGATTGTTCAGCTCAAATTGCTCCTCTCTTTTGTCAAGTCGGCCGTTTTTCTCTCCCCCCGTCGCAGACAAAGCCTGAGCGTACGCTAAATCACGCTCGTATCAGCGGCGACGCAGCTCTGTGAAGACTTCTGCTCTGTCAGGATTCGCTCCCTATTAGGCCCAACTAAGCGTAACTGGGAGACGTGGCACAAACGATGATGCCAGGATCCACGTTATTGAATACAAACTCTGAAGGACAAGAACTGTTATGGTAATTATTCATTATTGAGACATCTAATTGGCTCATGCTGAATGTTCATCATTTCTTATGAAGTCACTACAGTGTAAAATGTGATAAGTTGATCTTACTTAAAAAAAAATGAGGAAACCGGTTGCCTTGAAAAAGTTAAGCCATGATAACTGTTATTTTCAAGTTAAGTTCACTTTATGCTTGCTATGTAAGTGTACTCAAATCATAGTTAAATCTACACAGTTTACTTGAGTTGCTTCTACGTTAAATAGCCTGTAAATGCAAGTTGTTTTTTTTAAGTGTGTAAAACCCGATAAGTTGACTATATTCAAAACTTTTGTTGTATCCGATGACCTAATAAATTTTAAGTTCATGTAATATAATTTTTAAGTACAGTGAACTTAAATACATATACACATATATTTAAACTTAATATTTTCCTGAACTTGTATTTAGTCTTCTTTCTGGTTTCATTCAACTATTTTTTAAATACTCATAGAAAAGTAGATGAAAGAAAACAGTAAAGAATTAAAAGTACTGAGAGCACAGTGAGAACACAGAGTTACTACAGCTCAGTAAATGATGCTTGTTCTTACAGCCAACAACACAAAGACCAAGTATTTAATCATAATAGGTAATCTATATGTTTACCTAACCTTGCCTGGGAGGAATCACTACACACTGATGGTAAGTGCTACAAACTGGGGGACACACCCAGTATGCAAATCGATTGTGACAGAAGCCAATGGAAAAGACGCTGCCAATGGCAACAGACTAAACTCAGTTATTATAAGTTGGTTCAACTCAAAGATCTCAGTTTGAATGTTTATGTGCCCACAAATGTTCTTAAAACTAACTCAAAATAGTTGAGTATTGTTTAGAAATCTCCATTTTTATGTAAAACAGACTTAATTTATTTGAGTTTAAACAACTTCTGGGTTTACAGTGTAGTATTACACTGTAGGCCAGATAAGTTGAATTTACTTAAAAGAATGGAGGAAACCAGTTACCTTAAAAAAAGTTAGGCAATGGGTAACGAAAACTTAATTAAAGGGGAAGTTGATTTAACTTTTTTATCTGTGTTATACTGTAACTTTTTAAAGGCAGCCACTTTGCTCAATTTTTTAAGTAGTGGGAAATGAAAATCTGAGTTAGCATAGAATAAACCATCACGTTATTACAATTAAAGGGGAAGTTCATTTATGTCTAAGGTAGCCCAGGGGGAATCACTACACACTGATGGTGAGTGTCAGTCAGAATCTGTTGGACGAAGCCAGTATGCAAATAGATTGTGACAGAAGCCAATAAAAAAGAAGCTGTTAATGGCAACAGACTAAACTCAGTAATTATAAGTTGGTTTGAACTCAAAGATCTCAGTTTGAATGTTTATATGTGCCCAGGAATGTTCAACTAACTCATAGTATAGTTGAGTAAAGTTTAGAAATATCAAATTTTATGTAAAACAGACTTAAATCATTTGAGTTCAAACAACATATTGGTTTACAGTGTACTTACTGGTATTAAACACCCTTGCCCCACCCAACAGTCACTGGACAACAGTTTGACATCAGAAAGACGTTGAATTCTAACATCAGACAGTCTTTCAATTTTATCTGAAAATTAAAAACAGGTTGACACTAATCCCAGCATTGCCAGATGTTAATTACTGGTTGGAAATCAAAGTCACTTATTTATCAAAAACCAACATTGGGTTGACCTCAAGCTCCGACATTAGATAGATGTTGAATTTTATTGGAAATCAAAGTCACATGTCCATCTGAAATGAACACTGGGTTGACATTAAACTCCAACATTAGATAGACAATCATCAACAGTGGCTCTTCTATGGCATCATAGATAGATAGATAGATACCTGAAACCCGAGTCTGCGCAGTAGAGACCAGAGGAGGGAGAAAGACTGTGGAGAGACAGCCTACTCATTTAAATAACCCCGCCCCTGAGGGCTGCCTCGAGGTCACAGGCTGCAGAGCAGAGCGGAGCGGAGCTGACGGTCTGTTATTGGTCCCGTCCATAACCAGCCCTTTTACAATAACCACACCTTTCTTGAATAGAGCTGAATAAGATTTTTAAAAACGAATTCTGTGGGGATATAAAAAATTGACAATATAAGCAGAGGTTACACTAGCTGCTGCATTTAAATAAAGGAGGTAGAATTACAGTATATTAGAAAAAAACGTGATAGAGAGTTGTCTGTTTTGCCATTGAAACCTATGGAGATGGGTGGGGTTACACAGCTTTCTGAAACCGAACAGCAGGGGGCGCCCGACCTGTGGTGGCTTCACTTTTAAGAGACGATGCTCTGTCCAGCTATACACAGTCTATGGACTAAACTAATTCCAAGTACTGTGTTCCTGTCCAAGCATGAAGCACAACGCTTAATATCAGCCCACAAAGTGAGGCCTTTACCCTGTTCATCCTCAAAACAGCGGGTTTCTTACGAGCGTGGCACACAAGCCCGTGTTGCACTGAAAACAGTGTGGTGCATTTGTGAGGGTGGGACCTTTTTTTGTACAGATGTATTTTTAATCCTAAGCACCTAAAGTAATCTAGCCCTGAAATGGTCTCTGCACCATGCCATGATTAAATGGTCCCCTGAAATAGTCCCACATAGAGAGAGAGAGAGAGAGAGAGGGAGAGAGAGAGAGAGAGAGGGAGAGAGAGAGCTGTTTCCACTGGTTTTAAGGGGAATGTTAATGCAGTCAAACAGTTCAGCAAAAGCACTCTCCAGTATTTTTGGCCCACGTGGAGTGGGCATGTGGAGAGTGAAGGTTCCAGAGTGTCAGGAGCACCAGATGTATCCATGTAAGTGTGTGTGTGTGTGTGTGTGTGTGTGAGAGAGAGAGAGTACTCTTTTTGCAAAAAAAAGTGGAAAGGGCTGTAGGGCTCTACACTGACATGCCATAAGTCATGGGACAGCAGTGTATAAACTGATCATTAAGTGTTACTTCAGGGAAATGGCTTGAGAACCTCTATACTTGTACAAGTTAAGAGGTATTATCTTGTGAGTGAGGATGAACACTGGCCAATGTGCTCATGGCAAGGCAATGTGAATTATGCAGGCAGTATATGGCCTGATAGTGGGTGGAGATGAATGGGAAATTCCATTTCTGTTGTTTGTGCAGGTATTTATTTAACATTCCTCAATCTACAAAAGTGTCACATGTGTTCTGGGAATACATCGAAAATGCTAATATTACCAACCACAGTGGACAGCACAGTGGGCAGACATTATTGTGACTGGTGGCATCTGGCAAAAATTATCCATGTGGAATAACAAGCGTGTCTGGCAGAAATCACACATAACATTTTAGCACATTTTGTGCTTGAGTCCCTCAAGGTTTTATGTTAGGGTCTATAAAGTAGATGTTAATTTGGGGAGAATTTGGGGAGTACTGGTTGGTATTCTGCTACTTTCTGTCCTTCCTGTTCCTATTTTGGCATGTTATGTAAAGTGTTCTTAGTCAAAGACAGGGATGGTTCTTTTTGTCCTTGCAGTGAGCTGTTAAAAAAATGGAAAACTTATAAGCAGAAATTAAGCTGTGTTTTTTTTATGTAGTTGGAGTGGTGCAGTGGATAACACCAACGCCTGCCAGTGAGCTACCATGTGGGAGACTAGGGTTCAATTCCAGGTCTGGGTAAATATGCTGGGCTACACCAATAAGAGTCCTTGGGCAAGACTCCTAACACTACATTGAAGTAATAGGAATAACTTTGTAAGTCACTCTGAATACGTGCTTCAGCTTAATGCCATAAATGTGAAAGTATGTGTATGTGTATATGTATGTCATATGTACAGTCATTTTATTAGTAATATAAACTTAAATAAATAAATATAAACTGCCTTGTTGCACAGGCTTATCTTACTTCAGATGTTGTGTCAGTATCTCTCAGCCTGTCCAGAAATGCATGTGTTCACCTGTCTATGAGGGGGCACCCCAAATGGGTTTTGCTGCTTTCCTGTAGTGAAGTAAACGTGAAATACTCTCCCCAACTGTAGAGGGAGCTCATGAGCAAACCCTTATAACACTCACATAATACTTTAAACAGTTCTGTATCTCTTTGCATAGAAGTTCTTTCCCTTAATATCCAGAACATTCTGTAATTTTAGGGTTCTAGCTGCAATGAAATCATGCTTAACTTTATAACTTTAACTCAGTAACCCAATAGCTGATCCTGAATAACGAACACTCACAGATTTAGCCATATTAACTAAAATACTGTTGATAATGCGCCAGTAATTAGTGACTTATTTTGGGCTGTGGGTTCACAACACAGCAAAACTTCATAAAGTCTGCTACACAGAGCGCAGTTAATGACTGCCAAGCTTAAAGTCACCACCTGTTCAGTTTTATCACAGCGGTACAGGCTGGCATGCTAGATTTGGATGCAGAACACCATTATAATGAAACCAAAAACTATATATAACTAGAAAATAAATGCATTTAAAACTTACACTTTAAGAAATACACTTTACAAAAATGTTGATCAGTGTAGTGTAAATTAATGACTGTATGTAGTTAATAAGCAAATTGCCTAGGTTTATTCAACTCAAATGCACACATACAGGGGTTGGACAATGAAACTAAAACACCTGTTATTTTACTGTAGGAGGTTTCAATTGGAGCAGCCTGGAGGCCAATCTTCATTAATAGCACATTGCACCAGTAAGAGCAGAGTGTGAAGGTTCAATTAGCAGGGTAAGAGCACAGTTTTGCTCTAAATATTGCAATGCACACAACATTATGGGTGACATACCAGAGTTCAAAAGAGGACAAATTGTTGGTGCACGTCTTGCTGGTGCATCTGTGACCAAGACAGCAAGTCTTTGTGATGTATCAAGAGCCACAGTATCCAGGGTAATGTCAGCATACCACCAAGAAGGACCAACCACATCCAACAGGATTAACTGTGGACGCTGTAAGAGGAAGCTGTCTGAAAGGGATGTTCGGGTGCTAACCCGGATTGTATCCAAAAAAACATAAAACCACGGCTGATCAAATTACGGCAGAATTCAATGTGCACCTCAACTCTCCTGTTTCCACCAGAACTGTCCGTCACCACAATCAATTATTGTGCTCTAAAACCAGGTGTTCCAGTTTCATTGTCTAACCCCTGTATAATAGACTATTGTTTCATTTAAAAGTGTTTATTAGAATTATATATGGGCCTAAACAACATATTGTTGTTTATTACCACAGAAAGTCTATTTATTTAGATTTTTTTTGTTTATGGAGGTAACATTTCTGTTGTATTCTAGTATATTTCTTTTCCATTCTCATTCCAATATAAAGTCATTATTAGAGCATGTTGTTTGAGGTAGTGCTGAAAAAGTTTTTCATTATTCCAGTCACTTTCTGTCATGTATCAGTTTCATTGGAATAAAAAACATTACTAGAGCATGATGCTCCCACCACCATGCTTAGTACAGTGTTGTTGGGATCCAAATCTTGTCTGTTACTCTTTCAAACAAAACTACTATTTTAGATTTTAATCCAATTTAAATGTGTCTGTTTTTAAGCAGATGCTTTTTGCTTTGATGGTCCATGTTAATGTAAAACTCGCTTGACTGTAGACAATAACTCTTGTGTTCCAGTACAGTAGCTACCTGGTTCATTGCAGGCCTGTGCCTTGTTGGTTCTTTAGTTCTTCCTGATTGATAAAACACAGTGGGCCATCACCAGCAGATGACATGTCTCTCCAAACCATCACTGATTGGTGGAAACTTCACACTAGACCTCAAGCAGTTTGGACTGTGTTTCTCTCCACTCTCCAGACTCTGATCCCTTGATTTACAAAAATAAATGTAAAATTTACTGATGATCAGTGATGGTTTGGAGGAGAGACATGTCATCTGCTGGTGTTGATCCACTGTGTTCTATTATCAAGTCTAAAGTCAGTGCAGTTTTGTTTTCCCACAAAATCTTACAGCACTTCATGCTTCCCTCTGCTGACAACTTTTACGGAGATGCAGATTTCATTTTCCAGCAGGACTTGGCACACTGCCCACTCTGCTCTGTGAGACACTGATTTTTTTTTTAATTGTCTGTAAGCCATAATCATCAACAATAAAATAATTAAACTCTGTGTGTAATTCATCCATACAGTATAATTACACAAATTTTGAACTGAATTACTGACACAAAGTAACTTTTCAATATTTTTTTTGAGATCAACCTGTAGGAGGTCTAATAGTGCATCCAAAAGGTGAACTTATTACTAATACTAACTAGTATTTAAAGCATGTAGGACAGACTTTCAAAGTTGTTTCTACACCTGTTAACCATTGGGTAGAATGGTTGGTGGACAGCAGTACTGAAGTGTTTAAAAACTAATGCTCTGTGGTGGTCCTGTGGGGTCCTAACTAAACCAATGAAGAACAAGAGTAAAAAGATGTTTGGGAACTTTCAGCACCACTCAATTAATTATGTAATATATTATGTATATTTTGACCCTCTTGGGAAGGAGTGGTAAACTTTGAAATTTTAAATCTTTGTTTATGTATTACTTCAAAGATATTTAAATCCAAAACGAAGGATATTTTCCATACTATGTGCCCTCTAAAGCACCTCTGTCCCTCCATCAAATGTCCTTTAACTGCAGCTCTATCTGGACCTCCTGGTTGCACTAAACCCTGAATGTTTTTTATTCATCCCGCTGTGTGTGGAGCCTGTGTTACTGCAGCAGAGTCTCCACGATGACAGATTGCGAGCCACCTGATATCCTTCATCCTCCCCAGCGGAGGTGTGTGTTCCGCCCCACGCTGCTCCTGGTGGACCAGGCGAGCAGCCGGTGCGTTTGATGGGCGATAGGAAAACACATCTGCTCTCCCTGGCTTCGCTTATGAAGCACCAAATCTACACAAACAACCTGCGCTCACTCGCTGGCCTTCCTCTGATCCCGTCCCAGCACCTCTCCCACAGCCTGGACCCTCAGATCACCCCCCCAGACCCGGCACAACACCGTCTTCTTCCTCCTGGTCCTGATCTGCTGAGCCTCGCTGCTGAGAGACAACTGACTCAGCCTTCAAACGCTTCCATAAACAGGCTGAAGTAACGTGACACTCTGATGAGAACGTGATGAAGAACCTGTTCCTGTTTCCAGGCCACTGAGCTCAGCCATCTCCGGATATTTTACACACCTCTTAGCTTACAGCTTTATCACTTTATCACTTTCCTTCAGGCAGAAACAAACAAAAAAAAAAACAGCAGAGCATGGCAGAAGCTAAATGTTAGGCAGTAGGAGATGTCAACATTATTATGATAAATTACATCACAGGATATTCAGTATTGTCAAAATCATGCATATGAACTTGAGTGATGTACTATTCTGAATCGGTTTAATTCGTTTAATATGATATCGGCCCACACTTTGCTCATATGGGAAGGCTTTCCACAAGGTTTAGGAGTGTGTTTATAGGAATTTTTAGCCATTCCATGAAGCTCTTTACGTTCCACTGCTCTCGAGCTAATCTGAAGCTACATATGATATGGCCCACTCTTTGCACCTATAACAGCTTCAACTCATATAGGAAGGCTTTCCACAAGGTTTAAGAGTGTGTTTATGGAAACGAACTCTTAGCTCTGATGTATGTTGGATGAGAAGGTCTGGACTAGCAGGCTTCAGTCCAATTTTTACCCAAAGGTGTTCATTTCAGAAGCTGTAAGACTCTTAAACTTCTCCTAAACAACACACTGCACTGTCACCTTACAAGCACAGTTACCGTTTACACACACTGTCACCTTAAACCGCACTGAGACACTTTATCTTGTACTGCTCTTAATTCACATTATCATGCTGCTATAGCAAACTTGCGCTCTGGACTTCATGTTGCTTCTACCTGCCTACTCTCCCTATTTATTTTTTGTGTGTGTATTTATCTTTATCTATTTTGTTCTATTCTCTTTTTTTGTGTTGACAATAAAGTATCCTTGAATCCTTAAATCATTGAATCCTTCTATCAGGTTGAGACCAATCATGCTCTTCCACAACACACTCCATGTTTGGGCACTGGTGCGCAGTCATTTTAAAACAGAAAGAGAACCAACCCCAAACTATTTCCCCAAAGTTGGAAGCATGAAATTCTTTTAAATCTTTTGGTATGCTCAAGTTTTAAGAGTTTTTTTACCGAAACAATCTCGTACCATGATCCCCCTCCACCAAATTTTAACTTTGACACAATGCAGTCAAGTATCGTTCTTCTGTCAACTGCTTTAGAGTCTGGTGTCAGCGTGTATCCAACACTTTGCGTTTGTTGATTTCAGGCTTGGATGGAACTTCTTGGCCATGGAAACCAACTCCATAAGTCTCTCTACTCTCTATTGTTGTTGATCTAATCTGAAGCTACATGAAGTTTGGAGGTCTATAGTGATGGACTCTGCAGAAAGTTGGTTCCTTGGGCTCCGAGTGGTCCGGTGGTCTAAAGCACTACCACTATGATCGGGAGATCACTGGTTTGAATCCCAGTCATGTAGCTTGCCATCAGCTGCCGAAGCCCTGAGAGAGCAAAATTGGCTTTGCTGGGTAGATGGCGCTCTTTCCCCTTATCACTCCAAAGGGTGATGTTGATCAGCACAAGGTGTCTGTGAGCTGATGTATCGGAAGCGAGTCGCTGCGCTTTCCTCCGAGTGCACTGTGATGCTACTCAGTAATGCTGCATCAGCTGCAGCAGTTCAAAAAGAGTAGGCTGATTTCACATGTATCAGAGGAGGCATATGCTAGTCTTCACCCTCCTGGTGTTGGGGAGTCCTAATGAGTGTGTTGGGTAATTGGTCTTGTAAAATTAGGGTGACAAATTGTTATATTAAACTGAAAGAGCACAGAGTCACTGTCGTTCCCAGTCCCTTCCACTGTGTTATAATATCACTGACAGTTGGCTGTGGAATATTTAGTAGTAAGTAGTGAAATTTCACGACTGTACTTGATGTACAGGTGGCTCCCATGATATGAAGGGCCTGCTTGAACTTAGTTAAACATACAACTCAACAACAATATTTACACTTTGTATTCTACTGCTGTCTTACAAATGCAGTTTAATATCCTGCTCCTGTGATATCAGATGGGCACATCAAGTGGAAGTCTTCACTTCAGCAATCTCAAGAATGTCCCCGTGAATTTGTTCCAGCAGTGAAAGGAGGGAAGATGGAGGAAAGCAAATCACACACATTGCTATCAGCTGTGACAAATCAGAACTCAGATTCTACTAGACGGAGTTATGGTTTAGCTCGTAGGTGGAGAATTATTATGTTGGGAATGAGGAAACGATCTGAAGATAAACTGACAGCAGATATGTCCTAAAGTAAATGCACAACCCAATGCTGTGGAATACACAATGCTTGGCAGCAACATGCATCCGTAAATAGGCCCATTTTATTACTTTAACATAATATAACTGAACAGATAGAATATAATATCACATTAATATATAATCACTTTGACAAAAATAATATATTTTACCCAATGTTAAAATGCAATTTATAGTTCCTTTTATTAAAATTTCAAACATTTAAATTGATTAGAAGGTACATTGAGGGCGACCCTTATTTTCAACATAGCAGAGCATTTACATCAGAAACCCTGATAGCAAAGAACATTAAAAAAGTAATGTCTTATTATAAAGTTGATGATGAAAAATAACCTTAAAAACAACATTTATTTAACATTGCCTAACAGACATTATCGTTTAATGTTGAATTCTGTCATTGAATTAGCATACATGGTTGGTATGAGCTCTTCTACACTCAATGCTTTACATATTTAATATAAGTAAAATTGAATAGCAGTAGACTATGTACAAAAGCACAACACAGAATCAACGTAAAATCAGAGATCAATGCATTTAATGCATTAGGGATGCTCAAATTAAGACTGAATTAATAAGAAGTAAAAAAATAAAATAAGAAGGTGAAATTCAGTAAAAATAAAAATAGACTAAAAAGTATAGTAATAAAGTACACATTTGAAGACAAAATTAAAGTTAAAAGCTTAAGTTAAAAAAATGATATTAAGATATTATAACTTAATATAAATAAATAAAAATTGTTATATAGTATTATACATGATATCTTAAATTGTATATACCATAGTATAGTATTATAACTTACAAATAGTATAGTGTTATATATAATATTATATCATTGTATATTGTATAGTATTGATTAAATATGTTAATATTAAAGTATTATATAGTATATCTAATATTATATAATTATAAATTGTATAGTATAGTATTATAAATTAAATAAAAATAGTTTTATAGTATTATTATTTGGTATTATAGTATTATATAGTATATATAATACATAATTATAAATTGCATACGATAGAATTATAACTTACAAATAGTATAGTGTTGTATATAATATTATATAAATCTATACTATACAGTATCGATTAATTACGCTAATATTAAAGTATTATATAGTATATATAATATTATATAATTATAAATTGTATAGTACAGTATTATAAATTAAATAAAAATAGTTTTATAGTATTATTTAGTATTATATAACATATAATTATATAGTGCAGTATTATAAATTAAATAGAATAGTATCATAAAATTATGTATTATTTAGTGTAGTATTATAATTAAATAGAATAGTATTTTCGTATTATGTAGTATTATATATAATATGCAATTATAAATTATATAGTATAGTATTATAAATTAAATAAAAATAGTTTTATAGTATTATATATCATATAATTATATAGTGCAGCATTATACATTAAATAGAATAGTATTTCAGTATTATTTAGTATTATATATAATATACAATTATAAATTATATAGTATGTTATTATATATAAATCATATAATTATATATTATATAGTATAGTACTATACACAAAAATAGTATTATAGTATCAATACATATAAATAATACAACAAATGATTAAAATTAAATAGTTTACAATAAAAAGAGGAACATAGTGAATAAACTGTAAAGTGTAAAGTAATTAAGAATCAATAATTAAAATAATAATAATTAATTGAAATGATCATTTTTATTAATAAGTAATTACTGCGGGTCCTCTGCTCCGCTAGGGGGCGATAGTGGATCAGCTGATCAGCTGTATCTGCTGTTCTCGGTGACCGCAGGCAGCAGTATGGCGGCGCCCTGAACACACGCTGTAAACTCTCGCTAACTCAGAGACCCAGAGACAGCGGGCTGTGGCTGTGTCCACGCGGATCAGCGCTCTCCTGCGGGCGGACAGGACCCGGGCGGGACCGGAGCGGTGAGGGATGGCTCTGCGGGGCTGTGAGATGTTTGTGAGGCGAGGTCTTCAGTCGGCCGGTCGCGTGTTTCTGCTGGAAAGCGCCTCTCCTCGCCTTCAATCAGGTGAACACTACACACTGCACTATTACCACTACTACTGTGCTCTTTTTCACACTTCAAATATTAACATATTAACTTTAAAATGAGTCAGTAGTGGATTTAAACTGATCCCTTTTACTAAAGGACTGTTAAATAGCTAGTAAACACTAGGGTTGGGCAATATTATATCGTATGCAATATATCGTGACACAGAAATATCATGATATTAAAAATCCATATCGTGATAATAGGGCTGTTCTGTCTTAAAAGTAGTCTATTATTTACTGTGAAGCTTTAGGTGTATTTGTTGTATAATTGTTTTAGTTTGCAGTTTATATGCATGCACTAAATATTCTGCAATATTATTTGCTGCATGATATTATTTTATGCTATATTATTTATTTTGCCACATAATGATTATTCTCTTATACTATTATACTATATTCCGGAAATTAATGGATTATTTTAGTTTCCTATATCGCCAAGTACATTGTTATCGCAAAAATACCCTGAAATATCGTGATAATATTTTAGAGCCATAGCGACCACCCCTAACTACTACTACTGTGCTCTTTTGACGCTTCAAATATTAACATATTAACTTTAAAATGAGTCAGTAGTGGATTTAAACTGATCCCTTTACTAAAGGGCTGTTAACTAGCTAGTAAACACACTAATCTAAGGCTAGCAGACTAATCTGTCTGTTAACCTAGATATTGTGATGTAAATCCAGGTTTTAAAAAAAAATGCTGCTTCTATGTTATTCAGTACTGTGTAGTAAATACATATTATTGCAGAAAGTATTAATCTAGCTCACCCATCTAAATCACTGACCTAACACCTAGTCGTTCAGACTGCATGTACAGTAAATTAGTGGAAATCCAGTTTGGACAATGTTCTGCATTGTAGATAAATACTAAAGTCATCAATACTATGAAGAAAAACAAATGGGATTATTTAGTACACAAACCAGAACACATTTTATATTTTAGATTATTTAAAGTAGCACCTCTTGCTTAGATTAGACAATTTTGCACATTTCTGCTGGATTTTCTCAGTCAGCTTTATGAGGTAGAGTCACCTGGAATTCAGGCTTTCAGTTAACAGCTGTGCTGAACTCGTCAAGAGTTAATTACTTGAATTTCTTCTCTCTTAGTGTGTTTGAGAGCATCAGTTGTAAAGTAGTGAAGAGGTAGAGTTACAGGTATACAGTGAATAGTGAATATTTGAGTAAAGTTCTAATCCAGATTATGAGAAGCAAGAACTACTCAACTAAGTAAAGAAAAAAAAATACTTTAAGAAGTGAAGGTCAGTCAGTCCTTTAGGAGAACCATTAAGTGCAGTCACTAAGACCATCAAAAAGCTATGATGAAACTGACTCTCATCAGGAGCACCACAAGAAAGGAAGAGCAAGAGTTTCTTCTGTTGCACAGGATAAGATCATCAGAGTTACCAGCCTCAGAAACCACAAGTTAACAGCTCCTCATATAAGAGCACCTAAATGTATTTTGGTTTGTTTAACATTTTTAACTTACTATATCATTCCATATGTGTTCCTTCATAGTCTGGATCACTTCAGTATTCAGCTATAATGTAGGAAAAAAAGAAAGGTGTGTCTAAACTTTTGACTGATACTTTAATCTACAGGCAACTGCCACAGCTATTATACCAAAGTGGAAGCGACTGGGAACAAAATAAACATGCTATTTCAGGGTAAAATAACCATCCAAAAGCTTTATGTCACCAAACACAATGCAGGCGAGCAGATACTTTTTGGCAACATGGTGTATGGTGAATCCGCGTTCATATTTCCGTGCTTTTAATGCATTTATACATTATTGAGCTCCAATGTCAGAAATGATGTATTTGTGCACATTGATTAGTTAAACATAAAAACAACGTCAAAACACAGGTGGTCACTGTGATATTGCCCTACATTAATCAATCCAGCTCAAGATCTTATTTTGCTGGTAATTTGATTTTAGATAATTTGATGGATTTAATAGAAGAAGCTGCTCATCTAGGAAAACAAATAAGATGGCCAAGCTGGTCTTTTAAAGGGTAAACAAAACCCCTTTATTTTTGCTGACTCCATGCATCCTCAGCTCAAATTATAAAATGCTAAAAAAATGGGAGGGGTGATTTGGGAGGGGCACTGGGTGATGTATGGGTTTAGAGGCAGGACAGGGGGGAGGGGTTATTTATTGATTGATTGATCTGCGTATTGTAATGTGCTGTGAACCAAAGTACACAGAAACATCATCCTCGCCTATAGCACGGTTAATCCTGAGAGGGCGCTGCAGAGGCAGAAAAAAACCCGAAATAAAATAAAAGTGTTTATTTATAAAGGTTAGGATAGGTTTATAATGATTTTAAGCAGGACTTTTATGTTTCATTACTTTAAAGGAACACATTTCAGCTACTAATGCAAAAATGTTGTTTAGGGTTTAGTGGCTCTTTAATAGGCAAAGTAAAAAAGAAAGACATACCCTGTGCTGATCAAGCATTAAGCTGGTCAACCAGCTTAAGCAGTTTGAACTGAGCTAGCTCTTTTTAATGTGGGTTAGATGAACTGGCTATCAGCATACTGTTGAACTTGTTTGTTTAAGCTGGTCATGCTGATTGGCTTGTATGGTTAAGCTTGAGATTAATCGCATCTCTAATTTGCTTAATTTGCCTAATTTGAACACACTATCTTAAGTTTTGCTCCTTAATCTTGGTTTAGGTTAAACATTGACTTTGCCTGCTAAAATCCTACCACAGAGTCTGTGTGCTGAAACCTCTTTTTTAACTTCTCATTCTTCAGTCTTCCAACCTGGAACCAGAAGAAGAGGTGGATTCCTTGTGACTCCAGCCAGTTATGTGTCCTCTAGTGCATTTCTGGACAGGCTGAAGAAAGGAAATGTGGTTAGTGCTGATCAGAAAACCTCCCCGCAGCCCATACTTCCAGATGAAGGTAATTATGGCTATCAAATCTGATTTTTTTGCTCAGGTCGGATTTGGCTATCCTGATGGTTCACATTCACGAATATAAGTGATCTGTATCTGTGTGTAAACATGTGAACAGATCTGTCCCTGAAACGCCTCACATGCGCTCATTGATTTGTGTATAAATGTCTCCTTCTTTACCAACAATAAAAAATATATATATATAAAATCATATTTGAGAGACGAGAGACTCTTAGCTTTATAAAGGGAAATGGATGCGTTTATTAGCAGCTCATATGTGGAGCATCTTTTGCTGGAGTGGAGAAACAGTAAACAGCTGCACTGAAGTTCATGCTCAGGTCGAGGAGGTGAAAAAAGGGCAGGCAGTTTGCTTTTGCTGTTTTTGCAGCTATAGCTGCACAGCTGCACCAAGAGAGAGAGTGTGGGTGCAAAAACATAATTACCAGCATTTTAAAAAATTGTCATGATCATAATTATGATTAATCACAGAATTGTGGTTTAATTTAGTTTGTTTATTTAAAAAAAAGAAGAAGCACATTTAAATGGAAATCATTCATATGGATATTTATTACTTGAATATTTTGTTTTAAAAAAGGCTGTTTTGATACCATTGTTTCAGTAACAATTAAATTTAATAAAAAAAATAACTTGAGGTCCAACTTGGATGTGTTCTTTCTTTTTTTATTATTTTATTTTATTTTTTACTGCATCGCCAAAGAATTGGAACAGGACTTATCATTGGCAGATACTCAATCAAATGACTCAGTACATCCCTAATTATATCTCTTGTGCTGTTCTGTAAAGCACAATTTGATGCTCTTGTATCAGAATACTGTTATTTGGCTGTTAAATTTGATTTCTGTTCTTGATCCCCACCTAGCTGAGCAGTTCTCTCTGTTGATGCGGACTCCAGATCAACCAGAAAACCCCAGGTGTCTCAGAGTGGCTGTAATCGGGGCTCCAAATGCAGGGAAATCAACCTTAACCAACCAGCTCCTCGGCAGGAAGGTTGTATTCCTACTTTGATTTGTGCAGATTACTGGACGTGTATGATGTTCGAATTGACATTAACTGTAATAAATAATATAATTATTTCAACAGCTTTTTGCAGTCTCCAAAAAAGTGCATACTACAAGATCACGTGCACTTGGAGTACTCACAGAGGACGATACCCAGATTGTGAGTATCTGTATTGTTCTCAAAAAGTCTCACGTTTCTTACTGATAAGTTTTGGACAGAACTGTTCTTCAGAATATGGTCAGTAGCACTGCATGAATTTTCACTAGGGGTGTCACGATTTTCTAAATCCTCGATTCGATTTTATTTCCGATTTTAGGGTCACGATTCAATTCGATTCTCAATTTTTTTTTTTTTTTTTTTTTTTTACAGCAGAGAGGTCTACACCAGTTTTAGATTAGTCTATGGTCAGTCATTGGTTTGATTCTTCAAATTTACAATATCTTATTTCAAAAGGTGGGCTTGATATAAGTGATGCAAAGTGATACAAGTGATCTGTAATACACCACATTAGGCACTAATGGTCAAATTTAAATAATCTAAGTAAGATATATATGTAATGCCATCTAGTGGCTTTTTTTGGTAGCAGCAGTGTGCGCTATTAAAACAGCAATGTGCAACATAACAAAATAAATAATAAAAAAATACAGGAACAGTCATGTACAAAATAATAGAACAATTAGAGCCTTAACAAACTGAACTCCATCCTACTATAACAGTTAAACATGAAAAATAAGACTAAGATTTTTTCAGTCCCTGAGAATGACAAGTTTTTTTTATTTAACTAAGATTTATTATTAACTTTATCTGAGAGAAAGATGCTCCTTAAGGTACCAAAACTATTAACATATTTGAGGCTAGATAAAACAACTGTTATTTTTATATTTTCAAGTTTTTCTTTAAGAAGATGAAAATGTCCACGTTCTCTGGCGAAAGGGCTGCTCTTTGAGCAGTCACAATGTCCGTGGCGTCAGCTACAGTGTGCTGCACCATTTGCGCAGCGTGCTGCGCCATTTGTGGGAGGGATCGACGATCCTCTTTTTGACTTCGAGGCTCGAGACCACAACATCATTTCGATCGATTCCGATAAAATATTGAAATCGTGACACCCCTAGTTTTCACACAGCAGGTAAATGTGGCTCAAATCTGAATTTCTCACCAAATCTGATGTTCATCTTAGACTATGGACACTATTTATTTAATGTGACCCATATCTAACATACGTGCACATGTGCAAAACAACAGAGCTTCACGTGAAGTTTCGGTTTCATCCTTGATTCCAGAAATTTCCTTTCCTTTCCTTACTTACGTGATTTGTGTACTTTTTTTAATCTTGGATATGCGTCAGATTTTAATACCACATATTAAAGTGACCCACATCAGAATTGAAAATATCAGATTCAGTGTTCATTTGCTGTTTACACTGTCATACAAATAACGGAAACATTTACTTGCTGTGAGAATGAAGCAAATTGACATTGCTAGTAATATGCTTTCTTATTGTTTCTCTAAATGATCAGATTCTGCTGGACACACCTGGCCTTACTACTCCTTCCAAAGTTAAAAGGTAAGTTTTTACTATTTAACTTTTTGTAAAACAACAGTAAGCACCAAGACTCTGATTTTGAACAACCACTACCACTATTGAGCAAAAAAGCTACCAAAATACTAAAGTGCGGGATAGTTAGTGAATGCATATAAAATACATATAAAATGAACAAATATGTAGGGGTTTTGTCCTATAGTATATTGCAGTTTGGACTGTGTGTCTCTCCACTCTTCCTCCAGACTCTGCTCCCTTGATTTACAAATGAAATGTAAAATTTACTGATGATCAGTGATGGTTTGGAGAGACATGTCATCTGCTGGTGTTGATCCACTGTGTTTTATTATCAAGTCTAAAGTCAGTGCAGTTTTGTTTTCCCACAAAATCTTACAGCACTTCATGCTTCTCTCTGCTGACAAATTTTATAGAGATGCGTATTTCATTTTCCAGCAGGACTTGGCACACTGCCCACACTGTAGCCAAAAGTTCTAATTGGTCTTATATAATATTCCAATTTTCTGAGACATTGATTTTTAAGTTTTTATTGGCTGTGACCAAAATCATCAACAACAAAAGAAGAGTTTCACATTTTGAACTAAATTACTTTTCAATTATATAAATATATATTTTGAGATTAACCTGTAAAGAATAAAACTCCTCCATACTCTTTCACACTACAAACTACAAAATACATAACAGAAAACTGCTATTATCACAATTAGGATTTTTCAAATCAGGATATTACTGTGTCAAAATATATTATGTACAACAAAATATAGCACACCCTTAATGGTAAGGTTATGGTAACTTACGTGAACTGTGATCTCCACAGACATCATCTGGAAAAGTCTCTTCTTGTGGATCCGCTGGAATCATTACATGAGGCAGATCTAGGTAAGTGGCAGTTCTCTCACTGAGAAAGTCTGTAAAGATCCTTAAGAATTTTTTTAATTACTTTATTACCAACTGTAGATATCTACTTGACTTAATAAACTGGGATAAATCTGGGTAGGAATCTCTCTGTACTACCTTTTGTACCATCTTCCTCATCATGTTATATTTAATCAGGTTTAGCTTTTAAATACCAGGCTTCAGTTTCATGTTTTTCAGAGGTTTATTTACTACAGATCTTTATTCACCACAATAAAATACTCATGCTTTTCATTTGCAGTGGTGGTGTTGGTGGACGTCTCTGATAAGTGGACCCGCACTAGGCTGGATTTTGAGGTGCTGAAGTGTTTGGCTCTGAATCCACAGATTCCTGCTGTTCTTGTCCTTAATAAGGTACGACCACCTATAGCTGAATGCAGTTCAATTCTAACAGCAGTGCTCCAAAATCTAGTAGAACATCATCTGGATGTCTTGTTATTGTTATTGTTATTGTCTTGTCTATCATTTAAAAAGTGCTTTTTATATTTACTCAGGTTATCTTTGTCTAATATTAAAGTTTGTTTGGTAATATCACGCTTAATTTGTCCAGGCCCTAAAAGTTAAACTGTTGTAATGCAGTAAAACATGCATTTGATCAAGAGCTTCATCAATGGGAAACACAAATAGAGGGCATGATAAAAATAATCGGGATTAATTAAAAAAAATATTTGTCAGATTAGTCATTAGTCCTTTTTTTTGTTTGTTTTTTTGTTTTTTTAAGCAGACGCCCTTATCCAAAGCGACTTACAACAACAGTGCATCATTATGTACTTACAATGTACAAATACACAGAGCTTGATCATGCTTAGAAGAGATTAGGAGATTTTTATTTATTTTTTTATTATTAGTTTAGAAACTCTTTGAAAAGATGAGTCTTCAGTCTGCGTTTAAAGACCGCGAGTGACTCTCAGAGCTCTTCTGACACCCAGTGGAAGTTCATTACACCACCTTGGTCCTCCAGGACAGAGAAGATTCGGGATGTTTGTGTTTTCTGTTGGTTTTGAGTGATGGTGGTTCGAGCCAAGCTATACTGGAAGCTCTAAGAGCTCTTGGTTGATACAGATCTGGCTTTGACCATCAGTGCCATCAAGTATGAAGGAGCCGGGCCTTTTTTGGCTTAGTAGACAAGCGTCAGGGTTTTGAATTTGATGTGGGCAGCAACAGGCAGCCAGTGGAGGGAACGAAGTAAAGGAGTCTTATGACTGAAATTCCGAAGATTGAAGACTGAAGAGTCGTGCTGCCGCCTCATTCTGAACTAGTTGCAGGGTTTTGGTGGTTCGCAGTGGAAGAGCAGTAGCCAATAGACCAGGGGTGTCCAAACTTTTTTTGTTGGGGGCCAGAAGGAGAAATATATTTAAAGTCACGGGCCAAAGACTCTGTAATAAAACAAGTAATGAAATATACCACTTAAAATAATACTTTTTCCTGATTATTTCATTAGAAATGCGCACTCTCTCCGCTTTTAGACTCTTTGGCCCGTTTTTCTGCGCTAGAAATGCGCACCATCTCCGCTTTTAGACTCTTTGGCCCGTTTCTGACACCTAGCATTCAAACTTTAAATCTCACATTCAAAAATACCTCGCGGGACGCTTTAAAAAAGGAAACGTAGTTTGGACACCCCTGCTGTAGAGAGTTGAAGTAGTCAAGTCTTGAGATGACGAGAGAGAGAGACTGCACAAACCCCTGAGTAGCTTCCTGAGAGAGAAACAGTCGAGTTCTTCGGATGATGTACAGGAGAAATCTGCACGACCGAGTCAGATTTGCAACATGCACACTAAATCAATACTGGATAACACACTTAATTTATCAACAAATACAGGCTGTTAGCCACACCCCTCTAATTCACACCTTATCTAGCCAGAAACCACACCTGAATCTAATTCCTTAAAAACAATTTCCAACAAATCCCAACAAGCACAAGATTACCAAAATAGTTCTAACTAGAATTAAACTAAAAGTATATTTAAGCCAGCCTATCTTACAAGAAGAGGATACATCAAGTAGACTCCAAGCACACTATAGTCATTAGTTGTAGCATTGAGCAATAGAAAACGCCAATTTTCCTGAAAATCAGCAACTGACAAGTCTCCTGCCTACAGGTGGACCTGCTGAAGAACAAGCCCCTGCTGCTGGACATCACAGCCGGGCTTACCGAGGGCGTGGTGAACGGTCAGAGGCTGAAGGTCCGCAGTGTGGTGAAGCCGTCTCAGAGGGAACTGGAGGAGAAGCGGCTCCAGCAGAAAGCTGCAGCGGAGGCCCAGACCGCAGAGGAAGAGTGTTCAGACCTGGAGACGCAACCCCACAGAGGCCTGAGCAGAGAACAGCTGAGGAACCTGAAGAACCGCAAAGGGTGGCCTCACTTTAAGGACGTGTTCATGCTGTGCGCTGCAGACGAGGAAGACGTGGACACACTGAAGGTAGTAGCCTGGAGGATGTTTTTAATGTCTGATTGCATCTCATTAGTTTAGAATATCATTGAAAAGTTACTTTATTCCTGTAATTCAGTTCAAAATGTGAAACTCATATATTATATAGATGTATTACACACTGAGTGGTCTATTTTCAGCGATTATTTATTTTATTGTTGATGATTATGGCTTACAGCCAATTAAAACCCAAAAATTAGTGTCTCAGAATATTTTAATATTATATAAGACCAATTGGTACTTTTGGCCACTGATATAATGAGACAATAATAGATAGAAGTGATTAAGTGTGTTTTTTATTTTTTAGAATATGTGGTGCACAAATAATAAAAGTCTATTTTCATACATAAGGCGCACCAGATTATAAGGCACATTATGCGACACTAGTAAAGAACAGGGGTGTTACCATGTTTCCCTTCTAATTCAGCAGGTAAACCTGTAAATCTAAGCTAAGTAAAAAGTCAAAACGAGTGCTGGATGTTAATCTACACAGATTTCTCTCCTGAAAAATGCTTACCTCTGTGAGAAAAGCGCTTCTATTTATTTACAGTAAGCTTAGATTTCCAGATTTCCACTAAGACTTGGTGCAGCAGCATTAGCATTAGCAGCTAACCGCCGCCTGACTGTGTTACACTGAGGAATTCTGAGTTTTCTGGTAAGCCAGGGAGATTAGCAATCAGACTACAGTCCAATATACTATATACAGTTGTGGTCAAAAGTTTACATACACTTGTAAAAAAACATAATGTTATGGCTGTCTTGAGTTTTCAATAAGTTCTACAACTCTTATTTTTCTGTGATAGAGTGATCGGAACACATACATGTTTGTCACAAAAAACAGTCATAAAATTTGGTTCTTTCATAAATTTATTATGGGTCTGCTGAAAATGTCACCAAATCTGCTGGGTCAAAAATATACATACAGCAACAAAATTTGTCAATTTTGGTGATGTAGCGAGTTGTGTCAATCAAATTAGCTTCATGTCATGGCCTCTTCACTTCTTTTAAGTGATTCTGATTGACTACAGCTGTTGACTTCTCATGAGCCCATTTAAATAGGGCTCATTTGACCCAGTGATTAGACTCAGCTACAAAAGCTACAATGGGAAAGTCAAAGGAACTCAGTGTGGATCTGAAAAAGCGAATTATTGACTTGAACAAGTCAGGGAAGTCACTTGGAGCCATTTCAAAGCAGCTACAGGTCCCAAGAGCAACTGTGCAGACAATTATACGCAAGTATAAAGTGCATGGAACAGTTGTGTCACTGCCACGATCAGGAAGAAAACGCAAGCTATCACATGCTGCCGAGAGGAGATTGGTCAGGATGGTCAAGAGTCAACCAAGAATCACCAAGAAGCAGGTCTGCAAGGATTTGGAAGCTGATGGAACACAGGTGTCAGTCTCCACAGTCAAGCGTGTTTTACATCGCCATGGACTGAGAGGCTGCCGTGCAAGAAAGAAGCCCTTGCTCCAGAAAAGGCACCTTAAGACTCGGCTGAAGTTTGCTGCTGATCACATGGACAAAGATAAAACCTTCTGGAGGAAAGTTCTCTGGTCAGACGAAACAAAAATTGAGCTGTTTGGCCACAACACCCAGCAATATGTTTGGAGGAGAAAAGGTGAGGCCTTTAATCCCAGGAACACCATGCCTACTGTCAAGCATGGTGGTGGTAGTATTATGCTCTGGGGATGTTTTGCTGCCAGTGGAACTGGTTCTTTGCAGAAAGTAAATGGGATAATGAAGAAGGAGGATTACCTCCAAATTCTGCAGGAAAACTTAAAACCATCAGCCCGAAGGTTGGGTCTTGGGCGCAGTTGGGTGTTCCAACAAGACAATGACCCAAAACATACATCAAAAGTGGTAAAGGAATGGCTAAACCAGGCTAGAATTAAGGTTTTAGAATGGCCTTCCCAAAGTCCTGACTTAAACCCCATTGAGAACATGTGGACAGTGCTAAAGAAACGGGTTCATGCAAGAAAACCATCACATTTAGCTGAACTGCACCAATTCTGTCAAGAAGAGTGGTCAAACATTCGACCTGAAGCTTGCCAGGAGCTTGTGGATGGCTACCAAAAGCGCCTAGTTGCCGTGAAAATGGCCAAGGGACATGTAACCAAATACTAATGTTGCTGTATGTATATTTTTGACCCAGCAGATTTGGTGACATTTTCAGCAGACCCATAATAAATTTATGAAAGAACCAAATTTTATGACTGTTTTTTGTGACAAACATGTATGTGTTCCGATCACTCTATCACAGAAAAATAAGAGTTGTAGAACTTATTGAAAACTCAAGACAGCCATAACATTATGTTTTTTTACAAGTGTATGTAAACTTTTGACCACAACTGTACAGTCCTAATATATTCTCTGTACAGCGAAAGAGCTAGCGCTTAGTGCAGATAGCGGCTAATGCTAATACTGCTCAAGCCTCGGTACTGGAGAGCTAAACTGAAACTCTTGTATAATGCTGTACTTCAGCAGAGTGGCTTTTCTGCTCCTTAATACCTGACTGGTGAAATACATACATAAGATTTCCCAGATTATAAAGCACACTGAAGATTTTTAGAAAAATGTAAGAATTTTAGATCTGCCTTATAGTGCAAAAAAATATGGTAAATAATACTGCTTTTACTAGTGTTAATGTGCAGTGCAGCCATCATTCAGACATGACCTCCTAGTTCAAATAGAACCAAGTATAAGTGCATTGTGTGCAAGTAAACATAGCCATTGCATTCTATTATTTAATAAGAACGTCTGGATGGATGTCTACTAAATTAATGTGTCTGTCTGTCTGTTTTTCAGACGTATCTGATGACGTGTGCTAAGCCAGGCCCGTGGCATTACCACAGTGACGTCCTGACAGACCAAAGCCCACAGGACGTCTGTGTCAACGCCATCCGGGAGAAGCTTCTAGAATACCTTCCTCTGGAGGTTCCATACAACATATCTCAGGTAATGCCTAACTCAGCCCTCCTGCATGCTGATAATAACATTTCACACAAACCCACACCCGCACTGTCACAGTCCTAACTGCCTTTAAGATCCACTGTACGTGGATTTTAATGGACTTTAATGGAGCACTTTTATGAATCAGCCAGTCAGAAAGACATGTTTGGTATGTGACATTGTCAGGTGGCATCATGGGCTCTGCATTATAGGTCTGCCCAGGACTGCTTTTAAAACCCGCTCCTTCCCTGCTCCGGCATGTTTTTGTCCCGTTACCGTCCGCTCCCGCCAGAAAACGCTTCTTTTAATCCCACGCCCGCCCGCCACATACACGTTTCTGCCGCTCCCACCCTATGTTCCTAATATGAATTGAATTAATTACATTTAGTGCTACATTTTAGTACAAAGTCCAAACACATGCCGTCAGGTGAATTGGAGATGCTGAAAATCTCCCGTGCCTATGTGCATGCCGTCGGTCCTCTGCTTTGAGATTCTTCTTGAGGGGTTTTTGTTGCTTGCGTTGGAATCATTGCTTGACTATTACAATTTTCTTAACTATTTATTAATTTGCGGGAGCAGGGCCACATGTAAACATGGTCCGCTCCCACATCACTTGGACTGATTAAACTCCCGCTCCCGCCAATAACAATTCGGTCGGGAGTGCAGACCCTTTACTCTGCATTGTTTAATATCAGGATATATATGGCCGAAAAAAGAACATTTGCTATGTAAAAATTTTCCAATACCGTGCAGTCCTAGTTTGTGTTCCCCAGGAACTGTAGAAAACACAGACAGCCAGATCAAGCCTCTCAAGAGTCTCAGACCACCCTCATTGAATTTACAGCAAAGTAGATTCCCCCCTTAACAAGTTCAGCTACTACTCAGCTGCTCCAGAATAGTCATCCTCCTAAAACAATTTACTTTTTTGCCTAAATTATCTTTTTTTGAAAAAACTTAAAAAAAATTAGTTTTGAGTGATGAATGATTTTTTTTAGCAAGGTGTTAATAAAATAAATAAAAAGGGATGTGATTAAGATTTTGTAGACAACAGGGCTCTTTCAGCCAAGACTGCCTAAGTGTAACCCTGTGTTCGTATATTATTTTTTAGTCCTCTTCTTTATTGCTTTATTTGTGTGTACCTTTTATTATTCTAATTATTTATCTCTTTATTGTATTGCATTATGTTTTACCCCAGCCACTTATTTTATTTCTTCTTAATAAAATATTGTATTGTTTGTTTGTTATTCTATTGTTCTTATCATTTAATTTTCATTGTTTTTTTTTATGATGCTCCTTACTTTAGCTCACCTGATTAAATAATTAATTTTAATTTTAATAAAAAAGTCCCTTTTTTCAGTCCCATTAAGTTATTGGAAATGAGCCCCCCATCTATTACCAAGTGATTTATATTTGTACTATATGTCTATAATTATGACGACATATACAAATATGCCTCAAATTTTAATTTATTTCAAATATGTGTTAAAAATACTTAATTCTCAGTGAATTAAATTACTTTTTTGGTTGTTATAAAATGATCTAAATATTTGTTAATCATTCTGGATTAAATTCTAGTTCCTGTTAAACTAACACAGGTGTTTTTGTTCCCAACCTGTCCTAAAATAATAACTCAATATCCCATGATATATGGCCTGTTGCAGGTGTGTTTGCAACATTTTTTTATTCTTATTCTACCGCACATTCTCTGTCTAGTCTCTTGGTATAACACTGTATTAAAGATGACCTTCACTGCAGATAGAGCAACTTTGAATGTCAGTAAAATGGGTGAAAACTTTACGTCGCTCCGCTTTTGTTCCCTCTGAGCGCTGGAATTTCACGTTGCTGGAACCGTGTTTGTGCTGACTCCCGTCGTCTTGCCTTCTGTTCTGTAGCACATCGAGCTCTGGAGAGAGACGGAAGATGGCAAGTTGGACATATCTGTCAAACTACATGTGAAGAAGAACAGCCATATGGTGAGAGAAGTGCTTTTTCTGCTGTTTTTCCCCCAAAACACTCTTTCATCCTCTGACAATGCTGTTCCCTTGATCCCAACACGACTCCCACTGAGACGTGTAGTAGAAGAAAACATGTGAATGGAGCTGGGTGAAGAATGGTTAATATTTGAGAGGATTTCTTTTATAAGTCATGCAATTTTAACAAGCTGGAGTCGGGAAAGTGGGTTTAGTGTGGCTGAAAGGAATTCATACAGCTTTTTATAATCTCAGATGAATAACCAGCAATTGAAGGCTGGGGATTAAGAACAGATTTAAACTACAAATCCCTTTCTTCTCTTAGGGTGTTTACACACCAGCACTATTAGATCCACTTAAAATCGGACACTGGTTCGTTTTTACTTCTTAGTGCGGTTCATTTGAGCAGGTGTGAAAACAGTAATCACACTTGGGTGTGAACCAAATCAACTGCCACCCAGCAGAGGAGTCTCGATCAGGTCCCAAACCAATACACTTTCAGTGAGAACAGAATCCGACCTCGATTTAATCCAGATATCAAATACTCAGCTCAACATGTTTAAACTAAATGGCTGTTCAGGTGCAGTTTGTACTGATTAATCAGCCCCTGCTCTGTGTTACTAAGAATACTATGAATAGCGTGCTAGTCTGCATCTCACAAAACCTTTTCCTGTATTTACTTTTTTGCTCCGTCCCAGATAGCACTGGCCAGTAAGCGGATTTCATTTTTCAGCAGGACTTGGCACAATGCACACACTGCTAAAAGAACCAATTGTTCTTATAAAATATTCAAATTTTCTGAGACACCAATTTTTGGGTTTTTATTGTCTGGAAGCCATAATCATCAACAATAAAAAATAAACCCTTAAAATAGATTAAAATAAACCTTTTAAAACTTTTCAATTCTATTCTATTATTTGAGATGCACCTGTATATCTCTGTACCCTAACTGTAGATTAACCTTTACTTATAAACATAAATAAAAAAAGAGTCTAAAGGAAATCTGTTATGCTCATTCTGCTGCATAATGTGCATGCACTTGAAAGGGTTCAGATTCTGGCAGGGAGGAAGAATTCGGCTCAACATCTGGGATGACAACTTGTCGAACTGATAATAACATTCTACAAACCAATTTGTATCAAGCATAGTGAGATGCAGTCTAGGTACAGGGGATGGACAATGAAACTGAAACACCTGTAATTTCAGAGTGGGAGGTTTCATGGCTACATTGGAGCAGCCTGGTGGCCAATCTTCATTAATTGCACATTGCGCCAGTAAGAGCAGAGTGTGAAGCTTCAATTAGCAGGGTAAGAGCACAGTTCTGCTCTAAATATTGCAATGCACACAACATTATGTGTGACATACCAGAGTTCAAAAGAGGACAAATTGTTGGTGCACGTCTTGCTGGAGCATCTGTGACCAAAACAGCAAGTCTTTGTGATGTACCAAGAGCCACGGTATCCAGGGTAATGTCAGCATACCACCAAGAAGGACCAACCACATCCAACAGGATTAACTGTGGACGCTGTAAGAGGAAGCTGTCTGAAAGGGATGTTCGGGTGCTAACCCGGATTGTATCCGAAAAACATAAAACCACGGCTGATCAAATCACGGCAGAATTTAATGTGCACCTCAACTCTCCTGTTTCCACCAGAACTGTCCGTCACCACAATAAATTATTGTGGTCTAAAACCAGGTGTTAAAGTTTTATTATCCAATCCCTGTAGATGATGATGACAGAACATTGCAAACAATGCAATTTTGCAAGGCAAGGCATTTTTTGGGGGACGTTTAGCTGTAAAAAAAAAACGCATCCTAACATTCCTCTCTTCACTTTATTCTCTTCTACAGTCTATGGTGATTGGTCCTGGGGGTGAGATGATGGCCAAGATAGTCCAGGAGGCGGGTCAGGACCTCACGAGCGCTTTCATGCAGGAGGTGCGGCTGAAAATATCCGCTACTCTGAAGAAATGAGAACGGTTTAGCTATCCAAGGATCAAGCTTTGGTCCATGTGATGAACAGGAACTTTGCCCTGTTTTAAAGGACACCAGTGGACATTACAGCTACAGCATTCCTGGTCCCTGTAAAGAAGAGTGATGATGATAGAATAGAAGTATTTGGTGCAGATTAACAAGAACCTATTGGCACAATGATGATGATGGTTAATGCCAGGTGTGGGTATAAACTAGGGCTGCACGATATATCGTGTAAGCATAGTCATCACGATGTGCACAAGCTCAATAGACATATCGCAGGACGTGTGATGTCACTTAAGGCAATTAAATCAAACATGTCATGTTGCAATGTTTTGATTCTTGATACAAGAAGTAGATACACAGCGCTGTCTCTGTGTCTGTGTGAGTGACAGGTTGCTGCTGCCTGAGAAGCGCGAGGAGGGAGGGGCAGGAGTAAACACAAGGTAACTGCATGGCCTCCATCCACATGGTTGGGCACATGCTTGTAAACGTGGGCTTGTGTTGAAAGCTGTGCACCTCAGTCCAGCACAGTTTTACAGTACAGATATTTCCAGTTGCAGCTGAATTCACGCTTTTAATCCCAGAAAATGCTCTTATTTACCTTTTAAAAAGCAATTTAAATGCCTGATTAAAGGGCTGATTACTGTTGTTATGCAGTTTTTCTCGGATTTTGAGTTGAGCTCGGCGCTGAATCAGCTATTGATCGGTCTTTGACGCGAGATAGCAAGAGGGTGGGGGGCGGGTCTGGTAACATCATGGACCCTGCACTGTTTAATATAGTGATATATATCACCAAATAAAGAACATTTGCAATGTAAATTTTTTCCAATATCGTGCAGCCCTATTATAAACTACTAGAGCGGTATAAAGTGCAGTATTGCCATGCAGTGTTGAGCTGTAGGGCAGTGGAACTGTGTTCTCTGGAGTGATGGTGCTCTTGCGTTCAGTACTTTTGGGATGAGTTAGGCATGATGAGTTGGGGTGGTGATCATCCAACATCCTGACTTCACTAATGCTTTTGTCACTGAATGCAATCAAATCCTTACCGTAATGAATCCAAGAAATTCCCAAATTCCAGTAGAAAGTCTTCCCTGGGCTCCGAGTGGTCCAGTGTTCTGAAGCGTTGTCACTATGAGTGGGAGGTCGCAGGTTTGAACCCCCACTCATGCAGCTTTGCCATCAAGCTGCCGGCACTCAGAGGGAGAACAATTGGCCCTGCTCCCTCCGGGTGGGTAGATGGCGCTCTCTCCCCACATCACTCCTAGGTGATGTCCACAGCACAGGACATCTGTGAGCTGATGTATCAGAACCGAGTCGCTGTGCTTTCCTCCGAGTGCGCTGTGATGCTGCTCCGCAGCTCAAAAAAAAGTGATGGCTGACTTCACATGTATCAGAGGAAGCATGTGGTCATCTTCACCCTCCTGGTGTGTTGGGGCATCACTAGTGATAGGGGGAGTCCTAATCAGTGGGTTGGGTAATTGGCCGTGTAAGTTGGGGAGAAAATGGGAAAAATTAGAAATAAAATTATTAAAAAAAAGAAAGTCTTCCCTGGACAGTAGAGGCAGTTACTCCATCAAACGTAGGATAAACTCTCTTTAATAACCTTGATCAGGTCCAATCGCTTCATCTGGTGAGTCTGCAGCTAATTCAACACCACTGAACAATTCTGGAGAACAGTAACTGCCAGTTCTGCTGAGTCATCTAACAAGAGCTCATATTGCTCACATTGGAGAGTCATTTCAGAAACCCTCAAGCCAATTATGCCTTTTCTAACTTCTGACTATGGATAGCTGGATCACCACCAAGCATGGAGCCTGTGATTGGACCTCCAGATATTTGGAAGTCCAGATTTACACTGGTCATTGATTGGAGATCTGTTGATCTGTCTGGAAGATAGGGGTCTGCTTTTTTGTCCTGTGGCTCGAATGTTATCTCTAAAAACGGTTCAGACTGTAACGGTCACTTCTGCACAATTAAAGATTCACTCTGAACTTAAACTGCAATATGTTTTTCGGCTGACAGTAGGGGTGTAACTTATGATTATTTTGGTAGTCGACTAATCTGGTAATTTTTTTTTTCAATTAGTCGATCAGTCGTTTAGTCAATGTAAATGTCTAAATGTTGTTTAAACGTGGAAAATACTGATATTTAGTGTGTTAGCATGTATTAGATCTGTTGTATTTGAGCACTTTCAGAGAGACAGACTCCAAAGTTAAGTGTAAACTGTGTGAGTGAGCCATTTACCCCCATTTATTTCCCACTGTGTTTCTGCCCCAGCACTTTGTATAAAGCAGTACTGTTACAAATTGATTTAATTTAAATAACCATCATTGTCGATTATATCGACTAATCGTTGCAGCCCTAATTGAAAGTCTTCTGGATTTGATAGCAGTTGTAGACCTATAAAAATAGCTTTAAAGCAGTGGAATACATCATGAGTATGTCCACAGAGTTCCAGTGGCTCAATTAAAATGGCTAAAGGTTTAACATTCTCAACATGCACAGTTCAAGCCTTCAACAAGTCAGTTATCTTGATCAGTTTGTAGATCATTAACAATAATTCAGAATAACTGAATGTAGTAAATATTTGTTATTTTTTTTTTTTTTTTTTTTACTATTGTCGAACCATTTTTAAAAGGTTCTTGAAAGAACTAAGTACGGTACAATAGGTTCTGTGTTATGGAGTAGAACTGTTTAATACGTTGTTATAATTTGTCTTCGTCATATTTGTACTAGAACTATTTGCAAATGGTGGTTTTGTTCAGTTGAGATTTTGTGGATAATTAACGGTCATGGTTTCTTTTTTACAGTGATGGGTTTTTATAAACAGTTGACTTTCAGAAGATATTGAAAAGAATTACAAATAAAAGGTTGTGCATAGTGGATAAGCATAAAGCTCCCAAATGATTCTAGAAGGCATCAAAAACACTTTAGTCTATATGAGCGTTGGACTTCTAATCTAAATGAAATTAGAAATCTAATTTGGCCAATATTCTGCTGACCTTCTCAGATGTGTTTTATCACCTGGTTCTTGTCAATACACAAACCTGCTTAACTAAACAAGCAGAATTTGAACACTTAGCTGCCTAGTTTGGCTGTTGGACACTCTCTACCCAGCCCATGATGTTGGATCAGCTGCACCATATTATACACACAAACACACACTCTCTCTTTTTCTCTCTCTCTGTCATTATTCCCCCCCCCCCCCACCCCTCCTTACTTTTGCTGTGTCATGCTTTCAGAGTTCATTGAGGATAACTATGACTATGGCGGAGCGTTTTCACAAATTTATAGATTAAAATAAAGCTGAATGCCACCATATATTACATTCATCATTTATTGAGTCCAACGGTGACTATGACAAGCCATTTGTATTGAATAATTAATAAAGAAATAATTAATTAAAGAAATAAAGCTAAAGGTTTTCATTTTTTACTATTTGTTTGAGGCGATACCTTCAATAATCATTGGTGTATATATGTTATATTTCACTGCTGTTCGAAGAAATATATCGATCTCAATTTTTAGTTTTCATTGTTTGAGCACAACAGTTGTTCTTTATATTGATTGTCTATCAAAATTCATGTTGATTGGACCAAAAGAAATGGTCCAAAATGACTTGGAATGAAATCTATTTACATTCATTTTCCTATATGTATATAATACCCTTGATTTCAGAAAAAGCAGTGAATAAGCAAATGTCCCATCACTTTTGTCCACATAGTGTAGGTCAGTCTGGCTACTGCATCTTTGCTTTTCTTTGGACAGCAACAATATACATAAAATAATAATAATAAGAAGAAACAAAATAATGTCTAAATTAACTGCAAAATGAAATACTAAACAAATATATAAATGCAAATACTTCAGTTTTTGAATGAGTTTGATTCAGGTATGTGTTTATTGAATCATCACAGAACACACTGTACATATAAATAGCTATAGTTTTACTGAAATTAGAAATAAAAGCCTATTTACAAACAGTATTTCAATTATTATATTTTTTAAAAAAAGGTGATACACTTCAGTTCTGTATTAAACCGGGTTTAGTGCTGTGCTCAGGTTCAGCTTTGTTGTTTTTTTAAGCGTTGAGGTCTGATGTCAGTGAGCAGAAGCAGGAGAACCCTTACCATTACTAAACTCAGTAATGGTAACGGTTTAACCGCCTCCCTCTATCACACGCGCTGCAGCAGCGAGAGCTCCACCACAGAGGAGGAATGCCACCCTGGATAGTACATCATCTATACTGTAGTGTCTCCATAATGAACTTACAGTATATGATGATATCCTGTCCAGAGCACAATAATACTGATCCAGCAGCTCCAGAACATCTTCAGAGTCATCAGTAAAAAACAATAAAACAATCTGCAGAGACAAAAGTGTAGAGTTAGAGTTGTTTAAAACAAAGTTAAAGCAGAAATTGATTAAAAATACACGTAAAAACAAAATATTGGTACTTAATAATGACTTAAACGTAAAGTAAATATAGTTTTAATATAGTATTACTATCATTTTAATTGCTATAATATAGATTATTGCTTTTTGACATGCTTTAAAAATGCTAACTAGTCTTTACATGGCTTTCAATTAAATTTAAAACAAGTACGATACAAAAAAGTATTATGTAAAATAAGTATTTTTTTTTACATAATTTTTTTACATTGATAATATATATATATATATATATATATATATATATATATATATATATATATATATATATATATATATATATATATATGAATAAGCTATTTATATACACATACACGATGTCCACATATATATTTTAAAAATAATAATAATTAACTGAATTTTGACAAAAACAATTCAAAAATTGCTTAAAATAAGCATATTTAAATGTTTTTGAATGCTAAAAGAATCTTTAAAATGATCTAATATATGCACATATATACTATATGTACCTAATATTGATGTCAAACAAATAAATATGTTTAAATTAGAAAAATGCATTTTTTAACATATTGAAAAATAAAAAAATGAGTTAATTTTACAGGTTAATTTTACATTCAGGCTCAGTATTTGAAGCTTTTCTGATCTAAGAACACACACGCACACACACACACACATATGTTTAATACCTGCGTGTTCTCCATGCTCACCTGTGTGTGAGGTCACCTCTCCTGTCTCCTCCTGAGGTGCAGGTGATGAAGGTGTAAATAGGAACAGCTCTAATGACTCTAGTTTAACACCTCGCCCTGGTCCTGCAGGCTCAGCGTCTCCGTCCTGCTCCAGGTCCTGCAGACCTTCTCCAGAACTCTCGGGCTCTCCAGGTCCCTAGGCCTCCCCGCTTTAATGGCCCTCGCTCATTTGCATACGCTGATGACAAGAGGGGAGTCTCGCTCTTATCTGGCTTCTCCCGTCTTGCCTCCCGGCCAATCAGGTCGCCGTGCTCTATCAGCCTTCAAACAGCTACACCAACCCCAGCTATCCTGCACGTTCCAGACCACGCCTTGAGGTCAGACAGCTTTAAGCTGGAACTGCACCAAAAACTTCATGTTCTGAGCATTAATGGAGGAGTTTAATAGGTTTAAAATGACTTTATTATATATTTAATACATAACCTGTTTAATCATATTGCATCAGGGGTATTGTATCAACATTCCACATAAAATTATATATATACAGCTCTGGAAAAAAATAAGGCCAAAAATGATGAGTTTCTTTGATTTCACCAAATTGAAAACTGATTTTTTGCACCAGGATAGGTATAAAGTTATCCAAAAGCAGTGTGTAAGACTGGTGGAGGAGAACATGCCAAGTTCATCACTACACTCCTCCAAACTTCATGTAGCTTTAAAGTTCATCACTACACACCTCCAAACTTCATGTAGCTTCAGAGTTCATCACTACACACCTCCAAACTTCATGTAGCTTCAGAGTTCATCACTACACACCTCCAAACTTCATATAGATTCAGAGTTCATCATCACTACACATCTCCAAACTTCATGTAACTTCAGATTAGATCATCACTATACACCTCCAAACTTCATGTAGCTTCAGATTAGATCATCACTACACACCTCCAAACTTCATGTAGCTTCAGAGATCATCACTACACACCTCCAAACTTCATGTAGCTTCAGAGATCATCACTACACACCTCCAAACTTCATGTAGCTTCAGAGTTCATCACTACACACCTCCAAACTTCATGTAGCTTCAGAGTTCATCATCACTACACACCTCCAAACTTCATGTAGCTTCAGAGTTCATCACTACACACCTCCAAACTTCATGTATCTTCAGAGTTCATCACTACACACCTCCAAACTTCATGTAGCTTCAGAGTTCATCATCACTACACACCTCCAAACTTCATGTAGCTTCAGAGTTCATCATCACTACACACCTCCAAACTTCATGTAGCTTCAGAGTTCATCATCACTATACACCTCCAAACTTCATGTAGCTTCAGAGTTCATCACTACACACCTCCAAACTTCATGTAGCTTTAAAGTTCATCACTACACACCTCAAAACTTCATGTAGCTTTAAAGTTCATCACTACACACCTCCAAACTTCATGTAGCTTCAGAGTTCATCACTACACACCTCCAAACTTCATGTAGCTTCAGATTAGATCATCACTACACTCCTCCAAACTTCATGTAGCTTCAGAGTTCATCACTACACACCTCCAAACTTCATGTAGCTTCAGAGTTCATCACTACACACCTCCAAACTTTGTGTAGCTTCAGAGTTCATCACTACACACCCCCAAACTTCATGTAGCTTCAGATTAGATCATCACTACACACCTCCAAACTTCATGTAGCCTTAAAGTTCATCACTACACACCTCCAAACTTCATGTAGCTTCAGAGTTCATCATCACTACACACCTCCAAACTTCATGTAGCTTCAGAGTTCATCACTACACACCTCCAAATGTCATGTAGCTTCAGAGTTCATCATCACTACACACCTCCAAACTTCATGTAGCTTCAGAGTTCATCACTACACACCTCCAAACGTCATGTAGCTTCAGAGTTCATCACTACACACCTCCAAATGTCATGTAGCTTCAGAGTTCATCATCACTACACACCTCCAAACTTCATGTAGCTTCAGAGTTCATCACTACACACCTCCAAACTTCATGTAGCTTCAGAGTTCATCATCACTACACACCTCCAAACTTCATGTAGCTTCAGAGTTCATCACTACACACCTCCAAACTTCATGTAGCTTCAGAGTTCATCACTACACACCTCCAAACTTCATGTAGCTTCAGAGTTCATCATCACTACACACCTCCAAACTTCATGTAGCTTCAGAGTTCATCACTACACACCTCCAAACTTCATGTAGCTTCAGAGTTCATCACTACACACCTCCAAACTTCATGTAGCTTCAGATTAGATCAACAACAGTAGACACTGTAGTTGATCTAATCACAGTAGACACGGCCGTATTCCAAGATAACAATGTCAGGATTTATGGGGCTGGAATTGTGAAAGAGTGATTCAGGGAGCATGAGATCATCATTTTCACACATGGATTGAGAGAGTTCACCACAGAGTCCAGACCTTAACCTCACTAAGAATCTTTGGGATGTGCTGGATGTAGAAGAGCTGCTTTGTGCAGTGGTCAGACTCTACCATCATCAATGCTGCTGCAAGATGTTGGTGAAAAATTAATTCAGCAACACTGGATTGAAATAAATCTTGTAACGTTGCAGAAGCTTATTGAAACAATGCCACAGTGAATGAGTGCTGCAAGCTAAAGATGGCCCAACAAAATATTAGTGTGTGATATTTTTTTTGGCCAGGCAGTGTATTAGTTCTGTCAGGTCTGAGGCCTTTTGCATAAAACCTTTTAATTAAAAGTTTATCCTCCTGTTCTGCTGCTGGAATTTGAAACATAGTTTGGGTTTCTTTTTGAAAGGAATGATTTTGAGCGATTGTTTATTCTTCATCCTTGAACTGCTCTCTTATAAAGCTGAAGCTGAAGTTCTAATTAAAATGCTTTCAACATATCCTGCATCAAATCCTACATTAATACATACACCATACATCAGCCATAACATTGAAACCACTGACAGGTGAAGTGGAGTGAAGTTGCATTCCTCCAGGACCAACATGGTGCAACATGGGACAAACAGTACAATATAGAGGACATAAAGTGCAAATATAAGAATTTGAATATCATTGAAAAGTTACTTTATTTCAGTAATTAAGTTCAAAATGTGAAACTCATATATTATATAGATGTATTACACACAGAGTGATCTATTTTAAGCGTTTATTTCTTTTACTGTTGATGATTATGGCTTACAGCTAATGAAACCCCAAAAATCAGTGTCTCAGAAAATTAGAATATTATATAAGACCAATTGGTACTTTTGGCTACAGTGTGGGCAGTGTGCCAAGTCCTGCTGGAAAATGAAATGCACATCTCTATATAAGTTGTTAGTAGCAGAGGTTCAGCATGAAGTGCTGTAAGATTTTGTGGGAAAACAAAACTGCACTGACTTTAGACTTGATAATAAAAACACAGTGGATCAACACCAGCAGGTGACATGTCTCTCCAAACCATCACTGATCATCAGTAAATTAATTTAGCGTTTTATTTGTAAATCAAGGGAGCAGAGTCTGGAGGAAGAGTGGAGAGACACACAGTCCAAACTGCTGGAGGTCTAGTGTGAAGTTTCCACCAATCAGTGATGGTTTGGAGAGACATGTCATCTGCTGGTGTTGGATTTCATTTTCCAGCAGGACTTGGCACACTGCCCAAACTGTGGCCAAAAGTACCAATTGGTCTTGTATAATATTCTAATTTTCTGAGATACTGATTTTTAACAACAATAAAATAAATAAATGCTCAAAATAGATCACTCTGTGTGTAATACATCTATATAATACTGTATATGAGTTTCACATTTTGAAACTGAATTACCAAAATAAACTAGCTTTTCTATGATATTCAATATTGAGCTTGAAAGTATGTGAACCCTTTAGAAGTTTAGTTTTCCTCAGTAAGTTAAAGTGCAAGTGCATTTCTTGGCCTAAAATTACCGTTCTAGGTAAAAACGTAAAAAGAATAAAGATGCTATGTTTATTTTCCAACTTTAACATCTCATTCTCATTTTTTTTTTACAAATAAGAACCATCAATTGCAAGGTCCTTTAGGAAGCCAAAAGTTTTTTTTTTCCTGTGATATTGCTCCTTTTTGACACCTTTATTCAAAAGTAGCACCTAAACATGACCTCAGATCAGTATGTCATCTCCACACCTTCTGCCATTAGCATATGAGTAAAACTGGTGTCAAGCATTGTTTTAAGGAACGACTGCGGGATGAGACAGATGTCAGTGTCAGACAGATGTTTGGATTTGACAATAGCTGGTAGTATCAGGGTTTGGGTCTGTTTTGCTGAATCTGAACCAGAACAGTTCAGCAGAGGAACATATCAGGACTCTCCGGATTCTAGCAAGGAGGTGTGAAGCTACTTTGAGCTGGATAACAGTGAAAAAAGCTATTAATCTGCAGCATTTACACACTTACACACACACACACACACAGCACATTCACACTTACATCATAATCACTAGAAAAACACACAGAGAAACTCAGAGAACTCTGTAACTATTAAAAGTAGAAGTCTTTTCTTTAGAGAAATTACAGATGAAGCCAGAGAGAGCGTGAGCACCTTCAAATTCAGACTCTTGGAAACTGGAGAAAACTGATACAGGAAGAGTCACGTCTGGCTGACCTACCTGGCAACAGCACCTTTAGCTTTTAGCTTAGCTTAACATGATAGGAATAAGTCTTAGTTTCAGCAGTGAAGAGAAGAATTAGAGGAGGTCTGACAAGTGAAGAACTGCAGTAATAAAGTCATTGATAAGATGAGAAAATTAAAAATACTGTCTGCTATCAAATAAAAGTCAAAGCAAATGCAAAGAACACTGTACCTTTTTATTAAACAAAAGTTCTGTATATTTCTGCATCAAGTTGGCCAACAATATGACAAAATTATTAATCATATTACAGATCTGTAAGTGCTAAAAGCATGTAAACCTTTGATTCAGTATCTGGTGTTTCTCTCTTGTGCAGCTTCAACCGCAGCTAAACATTTCCAGTACATTACATTACATTACATTACATTACATTACATTACATTGCTTTATATTACATATGGCAGACGCTTTTGTCCAAAGCGACTTACAATAGTGAAGTACAAAAAGTTATAGAAGCTAAAGGTGAGTTATTCTTGTGCTCTGAAGACAGATGAAGCTGTGAGATCTGAAATGGTCAGAGTTCATTTTAAAGGTGGGTCACCTTGCTCATTACAGTCCTGAAGTTTAAAATATCTAATGATTAGTACAAAACACTAGAGGTGTACGATATGAACAAAAAATATGATAAACAATAAGTTAGTTGGATATCTTCATATTGTTTCAAAATGCAAAAAAAGAATTAGATACTAAATCAATGTATTGGCTTGACTGCACTCCTATTTTCCAGGCTAAAAAGCAGATTGGTGTAGACATTAATTGTGGACCTCTACCTCACTAAACCTCAGTTTACTTCACTCGACTAAACTCATCTCATTTTTTACTTTACTCTACTTCACTCAACTTCACTCAACCTGTCGATTCGTCCGGAACCTCAACTGGGAGGAATTTTAGCCGCAGCTCTGTTATGTTGGTGGGTCTCCTCCAATAAACTGCAACATTTTATACACTATATTTTGTAGTATATCTGATTATTGACTGAATCTAAAGAGTTTAAAGGCTCTGTCAGTTTACTGCAACATTTTGTACACTATATTTTGTAAAACATCTGATTACTGACTCAATCTAAAGAGCTTAAAGGTTCTGGCAGTTTACTGCAACATTTATTTTGTACACTATATTTTGTAGTATATCTGATTATTGACTGAATCTAAAGAGCTTAAAGGGCCTGGCAGTTTACTGAAAAATGTATTTTGTACACTATATTTTGTAATATATATGATTATTGACTGAATCTAAAGAGCTTAAAGGCCCTGGCAGTTTACTGAAAAATGTATTTTGTACACTATATTTTGTAGTATATCTGATTATTGACTGAATCTAAAGAGCTTAAAGGCTCTGGCAGTTTACTGCAACATTTATTTTGTACACTATATTTTATAGTATATCTGATCATTGACTGCATATAAAGAGCTTAAATGGCAAAATTATAAAACATTTGATCGGTAGTGTTTATGAATAAATGAAATATTATGGGTTCATACTGTGTACAACCAAATAAAAGTCAAAGTAAAAGTAAACTACCATTATAACAGATCTACAGACTAATTGGAAAGTGCCTACATTTCAGTGCCTCACAGATCAGTGTATCTCCACATCTACCCTGAGTAAGCATTATAGACTGTTATTATGCTGGTATATTGCTGGTATATTTCTGGTATATTGCTGGTATTTTGCTGGTATATTGCTGGTATATTTCTGGTATATTTCTGGTATATTTCTGATATATTTCTGGTATATTGCTGGTATATTTCTGGTATATTGCTGGTATATTTCTGGTATATTTCTGATATATTTCTGGTATATGGCTGGTATATTGCTGGTATATTGCTGGTATATTTCTGGTATATTGCTGGTATATGGCTGGTATATTTCTGGTATATTGCTGGTATATGGCTGGTATATTGCTGGTATATTGCTGGTATATTTCTGGTATATTGCTGGTATATGGCTGGTATATTGCTGGTATATTTCTGGTATATTGCTGGTATATTTCTGGTATATTTCTGATATATTTCTGGTATATTGCTGGTATATTTCTGGTATATTGCTGGTATATTTCTGGTATATTGCTGGTATATGGCTGGTATATTGCTGGTATATTGCTGGTATATTGCTGGTATATTGCTGGTATATGGCTGGTATATTGCTGGTATATGGCTGGTATATGGCGGTGACCCCAGTTGATTGTTGAAGGTTCAGGCTTCTGGTTTGGGTGGAGTGAGTTGGGGTGTCGTGAAACGGCCACTCAGAGCATTCAGATAAGGAGCTGGGAGTGCTATCAGCACACAGCACCACCACCACGCTGCTTTTATCTACTGCCTCACATAGGTGGAGGTTTCTGAGAATTACTGATCACTTACCCAGATTCCTGCAGCCGGACACACATCTACACACAACTACACACAACTACACAACTACACACGGCCTCTTATAAACCTGTTATAAGCTCAGATCTTTATAACTATTAAACTCTCTCTCTCTACTTACTGGACACTCTTTTAGCATTCTTTTATGTTGGAAAACTGCTGTTAGAATCTGGTGGTTTAGCAACATGAGCTATTTAACCCCAAATCAGAGATAGTTGGGACAACATGGAAACTGCACAAAAATAAGTACAGTGTTTCTCACATTTTCTTTGACTTTTATTTAAGAAAACTATTCCAGGTGACTCTACTTTATGAAGACACTGAGATAAAAAAAAGCTTGAGCTTGAGCTGTTTTGCAAAGAAGAATGGGCAAAAAAATCAGTCACAAGATGTGCAAAACTGGTACTGACTCAAAATAATACTAAATATATTTGCACATCGCACTTTTCAGTTTTTTGTTTGTAAAAAATGTTGTAAGTCCTACATTACTTTCTTTCCTCTTCACAATTATGTATACCACTTTGTGTTGGTCTTTCACATTAAATTTCAATGAAATATATTTATGTTTGTGGTTGTAAGTTGACAAAATATGGAAAAAAGTTCAAGGGGTATGAATACTTTTTAATACCAAACCAGTGTATATAATTTAGAATGTGTAAAAGTTTACATTTAAAAATTAATAGATAGTAAAACAGCTGTATTTAAAAAAAAGTGCAAGTTGGCCAGTCAGAGGTGAGTTTGTGGTGTTTATCACACAGATATTGAAACATTCGAGATCATGTGACATAAAATTCCTTTTTTTGTTTTAAATGCTAAAACAGTGTAAAAAAAAAGTATTTGCCATCTTACAGATTTCATTTGTTTTTGCATTTTTGTCAAGTATAATAAGTACAAAAAAGTTTTTATTTCTTTTTATTTTAGCACTCTTTAAATATACTGATTAATAATGTGGCTACAAGAACACTTTAGTATGCTATAGCATAATAATGCTTAGTTTACTTTAATCTACTTTTTTTTACTAGGAAGAACAAGCATCATTTTCTGAGCTGATAACACTCTGTTAGCTGTGCTCTCAATACTGTTTAATGTATGTGAATGAATAATTTTGAGAATGAACGCTTGTTCAACTCCATACAGTAAAATTAAAATAATTAACAAAAAAAAAGAGTTTTAAAAACTTAATTCATTTGAGGCAACAAATTACCTAAAAAAAATTATTTGAGTAGACTTAACTTATTAGGGTTTACAGTCCAAAATACTTAAGTAAACTAACAATTACACACTGAAAAAAATGATGCATAAAATTTACTTTAAAAAGTTTCACAACTTTCTGCATTTGCTTTTTTTTAAGTAAATTTAATTTAATGTAAATGAAAGTAACTTTAACTCGGTTTCAAGAATTAAATGTTACATAGAGTAAATAAGTGAACTGAACTTTAGTCAATCCTTTCTTTTAGTAAACTTTACTTAATTTATTTTTGCTAAATCAATCCTTTCTTTTAGTAAACTTTACTTCATTTTTGCATACAATATTACCTGGTTAAAAAAATTGTTTTGAAAACTTAATTTAAGTTAAGGCAACGAATAAGCTAAAAAAAGATTTCAGTAAAGTTAACTTATTAAGGTTTACAGTTCAAACCCTAAATAAACTAACATTATCAATTCAATGGTTTAGGGCAATCGTTGTTTCCTCAAATTGCATGAGTTTATTTAACTTGTTCAGTTTTACAGTGTACTTAAAAAAATATATATAATATACTTAATATACTGTTCTTTTACAAGCGTAAACTACTGTAGATTGTGAGCATTATTTGGCCATTTTATGCTTCTTTACAGTGTTATAAATGGAAAAAGGCTCTCTATGTTATTTAATTTACTTAATAAAATAGATCCATGTTGTTTTACTCTCCACAGACCTGAAGAAAAGTTCAATGGAATCAATGGAACGTTTTATGGCTTGAGAATAAACTATGAGGTGTTTTATCATGGTGGCTCTCGGTTCTTGACAAGGTTAAGTTAGCCAAAGTCACCCAGGTGGAGGAAAATCCTCCAGTGTTCAGAGTGTAATTCCCCACACTTCCTACCATTGACCCTCGTTCCTGCTAGGCCTTCTGTCTAGGCCTGCTCAATAAAGAAGGTTTTGCTGGGCTCAGCCTTTTGCTGTTGATCCTGGATCAGTTCTGAGGTTGTATCTACTCTCCTTATGGGCTCAATCCACTTAAAGTAGGGCTGATCTTGGATCAGTACAGTCTGGGGGGGCTTATTCTTCCCAGACCCAATAAAGCAGCATAGACAGCACCCAGCTTCCTGCAGTAATGAGGGGACAAACTGCCTGGGTGATTAGCACCTCACGGAGCATTTGGAGGGGCCCGGGTGACCCTGAGCCTCTGAAGTGAGGAGCCCCCCCTCCTCCACAAAAACAAGGAAGTGTGGTTCCCAGACACCTCCCGTAGCAGGACGAGGCCCGAACCGCGAGACGTCAAGACAGATCAAAGAGGGAAGCCGGGATTGGTGTTCCAGCAGACACACGCACACCTCTTTCATCTGGAAAAGGATGAGCATCAAATCCTACGTCCCTACAAATGTTATATCACACCTCCACAGCTGACCACCCGGACCAGATCCATCAGCCTTCAGTCTCTCCAGAGCCAAGGCCATGTACGTCCATGAGGAGAGGCCCCTGCTGGAGTACCCCTATCCACTCAACCCTCTGACCAGTAACTATGGATACTACCCACAAGGTAAGATAAGGAGCTTCTGCACTGAAAAAAATGATGCATAAAAATGTACTTAAAAAAAGTTCTGCAACTTTCTGCATTTTTTTTTTAAGTAAATTTAATTTCAGATAAATTTAAGTAAATTCAACTCGGTTTCAAGACTTAAATGTTACATAGAGTAAATAAGTGAACTGAACTTCAGTCAATCCTTTCTTTTAGTAACCTTTACTTCATTTATTTTTACTGAATCAATCCTTTCTTTTAGTGAACTTTACTTCATTTATTTTTGATAAATCAATCCTTTCTTTTAGTAAACTTTACTTAATTTCGCCATACAATATTATCTAATTACTATTACTTAATTTATACAGTATTATTATATATAATTTTAGTTAAAACACACATTCAAACATTTGCATAAATAACTTAAACTTAAATTGCTTTTTACTGTCTATTTTTATTTTATATTTGATATTGATCTTTTTATTTCAACAACCGTCCCTGAACAGTAAAATAAAGATTTTAAAAAAGTGTTCTAAACAACATAAAAATAAGAAATGGTAGACTCCAGTGCTACCATGCTCTAATGTCTGAGTGGCTGTGTTTCCTAGTGCAGTGGGCGGGGCTAAGCTTCCGTTTCATTGGCTGTTTCATGGTCTATTCTGATGGACAACAGGTCTCAATTACTGTTATTTGCAACATAAAAACATAAAAAAAAATACTTGATGTCCACTGTAATGGACACAGGGTCTGAAAGGGTTAATTAACTGACTAAACTACATTGATAAAGTTAGTTGTCTTTTACTCCTTTTCTTGAGGTTAATGCTCAATAACAGTGTTATACATCAGTTTAAGGCCTCTCACATGTCTGTATGATTTCCTTTACTTAATACAAATCTTGTCGCTGCTGTTCTAAGCTAATAAAGAATACTAAAGCACTGCTTATTATATAAAAGAAATAAAGCATGTGTTGTAAAGTTCCTGTAGTGGATCTGAGAGTGCTTTGAAGAGTCTGAATGAAGAATTAAGTACAGAAAAAGGGGTTTAAGGACTGCAAAATTGCGACTGTTTTTGTTTTTTGAGTTATTTTATTTGGTCCAAGCTGTGGTTCTCCAATTGGTCTACATTTTGCTTAAATCACTGTAAAAAAAAAACTAGACAAAATATGTAAATTGAGACGTATATCGTTGTTGTCCGATGAAAAAAAAATATTTCCAAAATAGCAGCTTAACAGGAGAGAGATAAAACTTTCTCAACTTCCAATGGAAGTCAAAGCAAAAAGCTTTTATTTCAGGTAATTTTGGAGACTTTCTATTAAACCATTCATCATAAAAAATCTACAAAGTGTAAGAGACAGTTTATGTGTTCAAATAATTGAGTAAACTAAAAATAGATAAAAGTGGAAATACTTTTTTTATTGGACAGCAACAATATGCTTATATTAAGCAAATATAAATAAAATATCTGGCAATGGGGTAAACAAACTTTTTATAGTAAGATTTGCTTGAATAAGTCTCAAAATTAGTAAAGAAAGACTTAAATCAAGCAAAAATCACTGATCATTTTTTTGTTATAACATGTGGACATGATCATCAGAATAACTTTTTTTGAGTCAAAGTACTTAAAAGAAGGTGAAAGTTCTAAGTAAGACTGATTAAGAGTGCTTGAAAAATATTTATCAAAGACAAAAATAAGATTTTCCTGAAAGTTCTATAATTTCCCTTGCTAAGATTTAGTTTTCTGCAGCCTAGAAATAGAAAAAACCCTGCAGAACATGGGAAATGAAACAAAACCTGTACATAACTACAGCCTTTTTAAATCACTTTTGAGGGTGTATTTTAAAATTATATTGAAGATTTTAGATTTTTGGTGAAGTTTTGAAGTTTACAGCAGTAAAAGCAGCAGAATGGAGATGAACATTACTCTCACTGTTTTGTATCTGTTGGACAGAATGGAAGGAATCCGTTTGCCGGACTCAGTCCTGGGACAGCAATATGATTGGCCGTGGTGAGGCAGAGCTGACCTCACTTCCTGTGCATGTGGCGCTCGAGGGGCGTGAGCTATGGGACAAGTTCAGTGGGATTGGTACGGAGATGCTGATCACCAAAACCGGCAGGTAAAGAACTTTACTAACCACAGTTCAAATTGATTTATTTTTAAGTGACATTAATACGCCATAACTCTATAATACTCTATACTTCTATACTTAAGCAGTTTAATGTTAATCTAGAAACAAATCATCACTATCCAATGAAAACTGAAAACCATGTATCTCCAAAACAGCAAGAGAGATAAAACTTCTGTGAAAAATATTTCACACTTTTACTCATTGATAAAACTCTTGCATCCATCTCGACTGCAATCGAAAAAACAGGAGAACCAGTGAGTTTTTAGGCTTTCCCGGTCACGTGACATCGCGTTCAGTAGCTCCTCCATTTCCACTCCCTGTTGTGTTTACATGGATCTCCGTGGAAACACTCACCCAAAGTGTAATTACTTTGCGTGGCAGCGGACAAATACCTATTTTATTAAACTCGAGGTGATTAAACTCAGAGATGTGAGTCCGGATGAGAGTAAAATTCCAGGAGGATGAAGGAGTTCAGCGAAAAACAGTAGATAATTCAGCCTGTAATTTTCTAAGTCAGGGGACTTCTGAGAAAAACACATACATGGTCGTTCTGGACGGAAATAAAATCACAGAGGACCCCCCATAAAAGAGAAAATTACCCCAGAACCCACTGAGAAACTAATTCCGTCCGGATAGGGCTAAAGATTTTATATCTGTTAATATAAAAAATGAAAAAAAAAAAAAAAAAAATGGAGATACCTATTTTTCATTAGACAGTGACAAACGCACCATGGCTAGGTTCAGAAAAGAGCAATGGTTCTCCAACTGTAAGACCCCAGTATTACAGGGTTTTATCTTATCTTTATACATTAGCAGTCAAAGGTTTGGACACACCTTTTTATTCAGTGTTTTTATTTTGTAATTTTTTTCCTACATTGTATATGAATGCTGAAGTGATACAGACTATGATGTAGGAACACATAAGGAATCATGTAGTAACTTAAAAGTGTTAAACAAACCTAAATACTCTGTGAAGCAGCATTTAAGTGCTCTTATCTGGGGAGCTGTTAACTTTCAGTGGTTTCTGAGGCTGGTATCTCTGAGGAATTTATCCTGTACAACAGAGGAAACTCTTGATCTTCATTTCTGGGGCGGCCCTGATGAGTGCCAGTTCCATCATATTATTAAAATGTTTTTTGTGACTGCACCTTTGGATACTTTTAAAGTTCTAATCATCACCTTTTAGGTATTTTTTTTCTTCTTGACTATACCTGTAACTCTACCTCTTCACAGCTTTACAACTGATGCTCTCAAACACATTAAGAGACAAGAAATTCAAGTAATTAACTCTTGACGAGTTCAGCACAGCTGTTAACTGAAAGCCTGAGTTTCAGTGACTCTACCTCATAAAGCTGACTGAGAAAATCCAGCCAAGATGTGATTCTGGATGGTTTAACATGTTTTTGTTTATTAAATAATTAATAATAATTCCATATATTTTTTTGATTCATAGTTTTGATGACTTTAATATTAATCTATGAGGCAGAACCTTTTAATATAATGAAAAAACACTGAATTAAAGGTGTGTCCTATCTTTTGACTGGTACTGTATACACTATAAGCTCATATAATGTCTATGTCAATGTTTATAAGTGTCTATAAGCATATGCGTATGAACACACAGATTGTGAATGTAGGTTATAATGAATGTTTTTGCTGTTCATAATCTGTATAATGTTGAGTGTGTGTGTGTGTTCTGCTGTGTTTATTTCAGGCGTATGTTCCCCAGCTGCAAAGTCACAGTGACGGGGCTAAACCCTAAAGTCAAGTACGTGGTGATGATGGACATGGTGCCGTTTGATAATAACAAGTACAAGGTACCTCCCACCCAACCCATCACCACACACACACACACACACACACTAAAAACACTAAACACTATAATATGGACACACCCATTTTTGTTAGTAAAGTGGGATGCTTTAGAACAGCTGCTCATTTTAATCCTAAAGGCTTTTAAAGCCTAATTCTCAGCACCAAAAAACAGTTAAAAGGGCATAAAACCAGCAGTATTGGGCTGTGGAGCAGAGAAATTGTACAGGACTGGAGAAAATGAAACTGAACACAATTAAAAAATACAGCCCTAAAAAGTAATATACATTTTTTCATTAATTTTAAATTAAATTAAATATACAGCTCTGGAAAAAAATAAGAGACTACTTCAATTTCTAAATCAGTTTCTTTGATTTTGCTATTTATAGGTTTATGTTTGAGTAAAATGAACATTGTTGTTTTATTCTATAAACTACAGACAACATTTCTCCCAAATTTCAAATAAAAATATTGTCATTTAGAGCATTTATTTACAGAAAATAAGAAATGGCTGAAATAACAAAAAAGATGCAGAGCTTTCAGACCTCAAATAATGCAAAGAAAACAAGTTCATTTTCATAAAGTTTTAAGAGTTCAGAAATCAATATTTGGTGGAATAACTTCCACCAACTTTTTTAATCACAGTTTTATGCATCTTGGAATGTTCTCCTCCACCAGTCTTACACACTGCTTTTATAAACATAATATGCCTTTACTCCTGGGGCAAAAATTCAAGCAGTTCAGCTTGATTTGATGGCTTGTGATCATCCATCTTCCTCTTGATTATATACCCGATGTTTTTTTAATTTGGTAAAATCAAAGAAACTCGTCATTTTTAAGTGATCTCTTATTTTTTTCCAGAGCTGTATGTGTGTTTTATTTTTTAAAAACAAAGCGTTCAGTAATATATTTGGTTTACTGTTGCTAATAATGTTCCTTATTTGGTGCAGCACCAAGTAATACAATAATGTTCTAATCCATATTATGGCAAGAACTATTTGACTAAGTAAAGAAAAAAAAATACTTTAATAAATGAAGGTCAGTCAAATCCAAAACAAATTAAGTACAGTCTCAAAGTCCATCAAAAACATTATGATGAAACTGACTCTCATAAGGACCACTCCAGAAAAGGAGGAGCAAGAGTTTCCTCTGTTGTACAGGATAAGTTCATCAGAGTTACCAGCCTCAGAAACCACCTGATAGGAGCACTTAAACACTTCTTTACGGAGTATTTTGGATTGTTTAACACTTTTAAGTTACTACATGATTCATTATGTGTTCCTTCATGGTCTGGATCACTTCAGTATTCATTTACAATGTAGGAAAATCAAATGAATTTATAGATGTATGACTGTAGTAATGTGTGAATAACCTCATGATCTCCACACTGATAACTCCTGGTCCTCCTTTGCTGCAGTGGAGTCGAGATCGTTGGGAGTTTAGTGGGACGTCTGAACCTCACCTGCCCAGCCGCTTCTTCATCCACCCAGACTCCCCCGCCCCGGGCGAAAGGTGGATGCAGTACCCCATCTCCTTCCACAAGCTCAAACTCACCAACAACACACTCAACTCCAACGGCCTGGTGAGAAACTACACATTATCAGTGATAAACTTCACACCTAGTGTTAATGCAGCTGATTAATCAAATATAGAAGCTCATACTAACCACTTAAAAAGAAAAAAAAAAACATTAAAAATCACAAAATATAGAGAAAGTATATAAAAATAATGAGGAAGTATCTCAAAGTAATGACAGTATCTCAGAATAATTGTAAATCATCTATAATATAATATATAAAGAGAATAAAATATAAAAGTATAATAAAGTAATAAAAAGTAATCTGAAATTAAAAGTGTCTCAAAATAATGACATATAGTATCTTAAATTAATGTGATATGTCATACACTGACATTATCTCAAAATAATTTCTTTAATATTTCCAAATAATAAGAAATCACCTTAAATATCAAGAAACATAATCTCAAAATAATTTTATTCGATCTTTAAAAATATCTTAAAACAATGAGAAATAATCTCAAACTTCTAGAAAGTATCTATTCTAAATGACGTTAACCCTTGTGTGGTGTTCATATTTTTGTTACTCGTTTACTTTGTTACTTGTATTAAATTCAGCAAAATTAAGCAATTTTACATTAAAATGCTTTACACATGCTTGCTTCACCTAAATTGCAAGCAATATAAACAGCTTACATGGTTAATATTTGCCCTTTACCTTTCTTATGTTACATTTCTTTCAAAAAGTGCTACTCTTTTTTTTATTAGTTTTTTAATAAAATGTAAAAGAAAATGAATATGAGTATATGAGTAGAAAATTTGTTTAGTTTCAAATTTACAAATATAGCAATGTTTTTAGCCCTTGACCAAACATACTGTATGTAATATAAATGTGTGTGTGTGTGGGGGGGGGGGGGGGGGGGTGTACAGTGTGTGTTTATCGAAAATGTGTTTTGATATATGTTTTTTCACAAAAAATGAGCCAATGCCAATGAGTTTGAGTTAGAAAAAATATTTTTTTAGTATCATTTGATGAAAAATGAAAACGGGTCCCACAGACCTGAACACCACACAAGGGGTTAAATCAGTGTTAATTTGTCTGTATCTAATACACTAAAATAATATAGATAGCAGATGTCAGAAGAGATTTATTTGTGTACATCGATTTTACATTGATTTAACATTATTTGTATAATATTTTTATTAAAAATAAATATTATAAAGATTATAATGATATAATAATGGCTCTCATCAGGATCACCCCAGGAAAGGAAGAGCAAGAGTTTCCTATGTTGTACAGGATAAGTTCATCACAGTTACCAGCCTCAGAAACCACAATTAACAGAACACAGATAAGAGCATCTAAATGCTTCTTTTACAGAGTATTTTGGTTTGTTTAACACTTTTAAATTACTACATGATTCCTTATGTGTTCCTTCATTCATAGACTGGATGACTTCAGTATTCATTTACAATGTAGATTTTTTTTTAAAACATTGAACTTTTTATTGGTTCTGTTTATCTGGATATATAAATAAATAAATGACCCCACTCATGACCCCACTCATCCCTCACACGAACTGTTCTCCCTCCTGCCTTCGGGAAGAAGGTACCGCAGCATCCGGTCCAGCACGACCAGATTCTGCAACAGCTTCTACCCCCAAGCCATCAGACTCCTCAACTGCAGAGACTGAACTGAGGGTTTTTCTGTACATGCGCACACACTCTTACCCCACTTACCCCAGAAAATGGAAAGCACTAAAAACCCTACTACCTCACTGGACTCTATTGCACACTGTGTAATAGAGGTGCACACTGCATAATTTGCACACCGTCTTGTTATTTATTATTCTTTGTCTGTATGGTGTTGTATTGTCTGTCTGCACTTTTGTACTGTTGCACTATTGTTCTGTCTACACTGTGTTTATGTGCACCATGGTCCCTGGAGGAACGTTGTTTCGTTTCACTGTGTACTCTGTATATAGCTGAAATGACAATAAAAACCACTTTGACTTTGACTTTGACTTTGATAAATTATAAAGCTAGCTGGCAATTTAGCCTAAAACCAATGAATGGCTATGGAAGCCTATTATCACCAAAGAGTCACAGAGGCTCTCAGTCACAGGTTTAGCACTGCAGTTGGAACAGAACACAAACTTCTACGCTTCTATAGTTTTTATTTTTACTCATGTTATTTTCTTCTGCACATCATCAGGTGGTCCTTCATTCCATGCACAAGTACCAACCTCGTCTGCACATAGTCCAGGCCCCAGACCCCTGCAGAGCCCAGCCCGGGGCCTACCTGCGCTTCACCTTCCCTGAAGCAGCGTTTATAGCAGTCACAGCCTACCAGAACCAGGAGGTGAGAGCAGGCCATCAGAAAATAAACATTTAATATACATTTAATTAGTTTATAGTGCTTAATTGAGAAAGAATATGTTGTTGCTGCCTGTTAGAGGAAATGTAATTTCCAAGAATTGTGTAACTCCTATTTATTCTTGTAGTTTAAATTGTAAGTAAGACATATTATTGAGTAGGTATTCTAAATCATTTTAGCTAATTAAAAGTATACTTTATTTTAGCTACTGCATATATTTTGAGCTACAATTAAAATATAAACGATTTAGCTAGTATATAATATAAAACATATATTTAAACATATATATATATAAATTGCACCTCCTATAAAATATAGAGTATAAATTATTTTTTCAACTATGAAGGTTAAAGGTCTGTGTTTTTATAGCAAATATAAAATCTAAATTATTTTGCCTATTATAAATTATAAATTGTCTTAATTACTAGTAAGTATAACAACTAGCCTACAGTATACATGATTGTAATAAACTATAATTTGTTATTAATACAACAAAATATTATATAATATATAATCAATATGTACATTTATCTTCTATAATATATAACGTATATATTTTTGATACTCTAGTCTAATGTATAATGCCCAAAATTATTAAGTCACCAAAATTCTTCAGCAGCTGAAATTAAACAATATGTGACTTAAGTTATTTGAGAATGATGAATTATGGTTTTGGGCCAAAAGAAGTAAACCTTTTTTGGTTAAATGAAGCAGGATCACAAAAGGCCTCATGGTAATATATTATCTAAATACTTACACAACAATCTCATGTTGTATATATGTTGTTAATAATTATTTGGTTAATTTAGAATATTTGTGCTATAAAGCTTATTGTAACAAAGGTAAGTTAATTGTTTTTTTATATGTGTTCTGTGTCTGATTCATCCAAATAAAAAACTTACATTACATTCATTTGTACACACCTAGAGAACTGTGTCATCAGGCAGAGTATGTGAATGTATGGCCTGTATGATTAATAACGTCCCGCAGAAGTCAGAAGACATGATTTGTACTGTAGTGCCATCTAGGGGATTGTGTAAGAAGTGCACCAGCAAGTGAAAAATAGCTTGGTGTAGTGCAAACATTTGGGAAGTACCACACTTACTGAAAAACACAGTGACACATTTAAAGTCAGATTTGTGTAAGATTGCAATTAGCAGACATGTTTAAAGTACTAGAGATCCAGATTTGAGTAAAAAAAACTTTACTCTATGAAAAAGCTCCCCACAGTAGAAGTACTGAAGTATTCTAAATTTTTTGTACTTAAGTACTGCTGAAGTATTTTATAGTAAAATGTAGTAGTGAAGTACTGAAAGTAAAAGTACAGTACTGTGTATTTAGTGTAGTTATTACAGAAAGCAGTGTAAAGTTAGCAGAGCTAAAGACAGAACAGGAGCAGCGAGATCTTCTTATAAGATCAGCTTGATCTCTTGATTCACTCAATGATGAGCAGCTTCATCAAACCCTGTGAAACATAAACAATATACCAGAGTAAAAGTATAAATCTCACCCACAATATGTAGTAAAGTTAAAGTGGAAGTAGGAGAAAAATACTTGAGTAGATACAGATAAAGTATTTTAGTACTTAAGTACAGTAGTGAAGTAAAAATAATACTCCAGTAGATACAGATACAGTATTTTAGTACTTAAGTACAGTAGTGAAGTAAAAATAATACTCCAGTAGATACAGATACAGCATTTTAGTACTTAAGTACAGTAGTGAAGTAAAAAAACAATACTCCAGTAGATACAGATACAGTATTTTAGTACTTAAGTACTTCAGTAGTGAAGTAAAAATAATACTCCAGTAGATACAGATACAGTATTTTAGTACTTAAGTACTTCAGTAGTGAAGTAAAAATAATACTCCAGTAGATACAGATACAGTATTTTAGTACTTAAGTACAGTAGTGAAGTAAAAAAACAATACTCCAGTAGATACAGATACAGTATTTTAGTACTTAAGTACTTCAGTAGTGAAGTAAAAATAATACTCCAGTAGATACAGATACAGTATTTTAATATTTAAGTGCAGTCTGAGATCTGGGACACATTTCCTCAAGCCTTTGTTTTGATTGGTTCTCTGAATCAGTGTGAGCTCATTAGTGTGATGGTGATAGTGTGATGTTTTTGCTGACGGATCTTCTCTGTCTTTTCTCTGCAGATCACTAAGCTGAAGATTGACAACAACCCCTTCGCCAAAGGTTTCCGTGACAACGGGCTAAACAGGAAAAGGTGCCAGACTTCTGAGTAGATGTAGTAGATGAGTAGATGAGTAGATGCTTCTAAATTGGGTAATCTTATATTGGAGATGTTTTTAATCCTTTCTTTTTATCCTTGTTAGGTTTAGAGAAAAGGATATTCAGGTTAAACCAGAAGAACTGATTTCAGGGCAGCCACACAAGAAAACACACAACCAACATAACCAAGGTAACAATTAAATTATATATATATATATATATATATATATATATATATATATATATATATATATATATATATATATATATATATATATATATATATATATATATGTGTTTGTATAATAACAGACTGTAGACTCATTATTTAAAAAAAAAGAGAATGTTATCCAACAACTACTCAACTAAATAAAAAAAAACATTACATTACGAAATAACTTGGAAAGTATCCTAAGTGCAGTTGCAAAAAGACCTTTATTTTGGGGATGTTTGCAATCTTGTCCCTGAATGCTTCAGAATCTAGTAGAAAAGCTTCCTCATCTGGACAGTAGAAATACAGAATCAGTTAAACCCAACAAAACTGAATAAACTCTTTTAATATTTGATTGATTTCAAAAGAAACAATGAATCCTCAGGTGTCCCGATACTTTTCTCCATAAAGTGTATGTTCTGGTCTTATCAGCAGGACCGTTGGACAGTGATGAGGAAGCAGATGAAACAGTCTCCAGCTCAGTGGAATCCAGCAGTGTGTTAAACCCAATGGACCTCAAAACTCCGCCCACTGCCATCTCCAACCCCTTCATATCAGCCTTTATGAACGGGGGTGTTGGACAGGACGTGTGGAGCCTGAGCCCAACGTCGCATCAACCTCAGCATCCACTCAACTCTAATAACAGAGACTCCAGCAGGTAAGACGTCTGATTTTGCTCATATTTAACAGTATAGTCACACTAGAATGAAGTGTTGGAGTGCAGTATCATTTAGAGTGAAGTTTAAGGTTACCAGGAACAATAAATAAAGTTATAGAGGTTCCTAATGGTCTAATGCAGGGGTGAAATATATACGGGGCCACACTCCGTAATAAAAAAAATAATGAAATATACCACTTTAAATAATACTTTTTTCCTGATTATTTCATTTACCCATCATTTTACTTGACTTACTATCTTTATCTTTGACAGTGTTGTGTAAACTAAGATTTTTCAAATTGATGTTTCATTTCATGATGTCTCTTAATATTAAACTCCTTAATTAAGGCAACTTTTAGACTATTTACCCCTTTTCTGCGCTAAAACTGCGCACTATCTCCGCTTTTAGACTCTTTTGCCCCGTTTTTCTGCCCTAGAAATGCGCACCCTCTCCGCTTTTAGACTCTTTTACTCCGTTTTTCTGCGCTAGAAATGCACACTCTCTCCGCTTTTAGACACTTTTGCTCTGTTTTTCTGCGCTAGAAATGCGCACTCTCTCCGTTTTTAGACTCTTTGCCCCGTTTTTCTGCGCTAGAAATGCACACCCTCTCCATTTTTAGACTCTTTGCCCCGTTTTTCTGTGCTAGAAATGCGCACTCTCTCCGCTTGTAGACACTTTTGTCCTGTTTTTCTGCGCTAGAGATGCGCACTCTCTCTGCTTTTAGACTCTTTTGCCCCGTTTTTCTGCCCTAGAAATGCGCACCCTCTCTGCTTTTAGACTCTTTGCCCCGTTTTTTTGCGCTAGAAATGCACACCCTCTCCGCTTTTAGACTCTTTGCCCCGTTTTTCTGCGCTAGAAATGTGCTCTCTCTCCGATTTTAGGCTCTTTGTCCCGTTTTTCTGCGCTAGAAATGTGCTCTGTCTCCGCTTTTAGGCTCTTTGTCCCGTTTTTCTGCGCTAGAAATGCGCACTCTCTCCGCTTTTAGGCTCTTTGGCCCGTTTTTTCGCGCTAGAAATGTGCTCTCTCTCTGCTTTTACACTCTTTGGCCCGGTTTCTGGGCTAGAAATGCGCACTCTCTCCGCTTGTAGATACTTTTGCCCTGTTTTTCTGCGCTAGAGATGCGCACTCTCTCCGCTTTTAGACTCTTTTGCCCCGTTTTTCTGCGCTAGAAATGCGCACTCTCCCCGCTTTTAGGCTCTTTGCCCCGTTTCTCTGCGCTAGAAATGCGCACTCTCTGCGCTTTTAGACACTTTTGCCCCGTTTTTCTGCGCTAGAAATGCACACTCTCTCCGCTTTTAGACTCTTTTGCCCCGTTTTTCTGCGCTAGAGATGCGCACTCTCTCTGCTTTTAGACTCTTTTGCCCCGTTTTTCTGCCCTAGAAATGCGCACCCTCTCTGCTTTTAGACTCTTTGCCCCGTTTTTTTGCGCTAGAAATGCACACCCTCTCCGCTTTTAGACTCTTTGCCCCGTTTTTCTGCGCTAGAAATGTGCTCTCTCTCCGATTTTAGGCTCTTTGTCCCGTTTTTCTGCGCTAGAAATGTGCTCTGTCTCCGCTTTTAGGCTCTTTGTCCCGTTTTTCTGCGCTAGAAATGCGCACTCTCTCCGCTTTTAGGCTCTTTGGCCCGTTTTTTCGCGCTAGAAATGTGCTCTCTCTCTGCTTTTACACTCTTTGGCCCGGTTTCTGGGCTAGAAATGCGCACTCTCTCCGCTTGTAGATACTTTTGCCCTGTTTTTCTGCGCTAGAGATGCGCACTCTCTCCGCTTTTAGACTCTTTTGCCCCGTTTTTCTGCGCTAGAAATGCGCACTCTCCCCGCTTTTAGGCTCTTTGCCCCGTTTCTCTGCGCTAGAAATGCGCACTCTCTGCGCTTTTAGACACTTTTGCCCCGTTTTTCTGCGCTAGAAATGCACACTCTCTCCGCTTTTAGACTCTTTTGCCCCGTTTTCTGCGCTAGAAATGCGCACTCTCTCCGCTTTTAGACTCTTTTGCCCCGTTTTCTGCGCTAGAAATGCGCACTCTCTCCGCTTTTAGACTCTTTGGCCCGTTTCTGACACCTAGCGTTCAAACTTTGAATCTCACATTATAAAAACCTGCTTAACAGCGGGCCAACTTTCATTCTATTTCTAAAATACCTCCAAATACCTCCAAAAAAGGAAACGGGCCACAAATAGCCCGCGGGCCGTAGTTTGCACACCCCTGGCCTAATGCAATGATCCATCCCATACAGCTCCAATATTCTCAAGCAGATCATATCGAGTTTGCAGTAGGGGTGGATTCAACATATATCAATCAGTGATAGAGTTCTGGTGATGCAGCTGGATATGGTATAGTATCTGTAGTGTAGAGAATGCTGGGGGTGAACAGAGGTGGGCTATTAACCAATACCAATCATCGTTATCATGTTTTACTACAACCCAAGTCAATTTCACACTGGATTTCTCCTTTAATTATTTGTGCTTGCTGGTAACCTTTATCTTCTTTCCAAATAGCACATTGCTATCTGACACTTCCTACTTCCTTCAGGGTGAAACTATTTGACAGTTTGATGATGATCTGAGCCTATATTAGACCTACATTTCTACAGTTGCAAGAAAAATTATGTGAACCCTTTGGGATTTGGGGAAAACTTGGATTTCTGCATAAACTGGTCAATAAAACTTCATCTAAGTCCCAACAAGTATAGTATAGACAAACACAGTCTGCTTAAACTAATACCACACAAAAAATATGTTTGCATTGTTGTATTGAACACAACATGTTAACATTCACAGTGAGGGGGATAAAAAAGTATGTAAACCTTTGGATTTAATAACTGGTTGACCCTTCTTTGGCAGCAAAAACCTCAATCAAACGTTTCCTGTAGCTGCAGATCAGACCTGAACAACAGTCAGGAGGAATTTTGGAGCATTCCTCTTCACTAAACTGTTTCAGTTCAGCTATAATATTCTTGGGATATCTGATGTGAATCTTGAGCTCTCTTGAGGTCATGATGCCACAGCATCTCAATTGGGTTGAGGTCAGGACTCCTCATAAAGGCTTACTTTCTTCTGTTGAAGTCGTTCGGTTGTTGATTTACTTTTATGTTTTGGGTCGTTGTCCTGTTGCATCATCCATCCTCTGTTGAGCTTCAGTTGGCGGACAGATGGTCTTAAGTTTTCCTGCGAAGCGTCTTGGTAAACTTGGGAATTAATGTTTCTATTGACGACAATCCGTGTGTTTTTATAGGGCAGGGCAGCTTTAGCCAACACATCCAATCTCATCACATTGATTGGACTCCAGGTTGGCTGACTTCTGGCTCCAATTAGCTATTAGGAAAGTCATTAGCCTAGGGGTTCACATACTTTTTTTTCACCCTGTACTGTGAATATTAACATGTTGTGTTCAATAAAACTATGCAAACAAATTTTTTAAAGCAGACTTTTTTTTATTTATTTAAGCAGACTGTGTTTGTCTATAGTTGTGACATTTATGATCGATTTTTGCAGAAATACAAGTAATCCCAAAGGGTTCACATACTTTTTTTTGCAACTGCATATAACATATGCATTTCTCTTAGCTAATGTGTTTCTATATATCATTTATTTGCATTTCTATCTAGGCCTGATCCAGCCAGACTCTCCAGTCTCCAGTACATTTGTTCCCCGTTACCAGTAGCCCACAGCGCTCAATCCCAGTCACCCCTTGCAGAGCTAACTTTACCCAGACGTCCTTCACAGAATGGCCGTACGTTGGTGGTGCCTCATCAACAGCAGCAGCAGCAGCAGCATCACCGCAGCCAAGGACTCCACAGCCCTGCAGCCGCCCACCCAGCCTTCCCCATCCAGACCAAACTCCACCAGTCCCAGTCTCAGCTCCAGCTCCATCTCCAGCCTCAACCTGACCTGGACCAGTCCCTGCCTCTACCCCCCAAGCTGAGCAGAGTGAATCTGCCCGAGAGTGCTCTCAGAAGCTTGGAGATGGGCTCCGTCTTGGACCACCTCGGCCCACCTCGGCCTCTTTCTGACATCCTGAACCGGATTCATGCGCGGGGCGTGGCCTCTGGAAGTCCAGGGAAGGCTGTGCAGGGTCTCCCCCAACCGGACCAGCTGCCCTCGGGGTTGGAGAGGGACGCGAGGGCTCCATTTTTCCCAGCCGCCCAGGACTGTGGTACAATACTTAACACTGACCAGTATGGCGCTCCAGTATCGGAATGGCGTGGATTCAGTGGGAATGTGGGTGTTTGAAATGGTGTGTAAGAACTGAATGGACTCAATGGAAAGCTTTGAATGGAAAGCTTTAAACACTGTGAAAACAGTACGGATGTAATTTTTTTTTTCCTGATATATTTCTGTCACATATTTGTTTTAAAGAATGTGTTTTTATCTTGTGTTATGTCAAGTTTTGTGTTTATGTCTCAGCTTTGAATCATTCAACTCATTTAATCATTTAAAAGGGCATCTCTCGATAATGATGATGATATCACGATACTGTGATTTTGCGATACTCAATATATCACAAGAGGAAGAGGGTAAAATACTCCTAAATAAGCAAATACCAGGAATTATGGATTTATTGGTGTCGGTTTCACAGAATTTCACAACCAATATTCTTCACCGCAGGTTTACCCCATTCATTTAATTATAGCGCCACCGTGTGGAGTAATGAAGCTTTAACACTAGTTTGAATGTGAGTCTTAAGGAGTTTTGAGTGGCTGTTTTTTAATAGAAAATATCCTTATTCGTTGCCACATTCTGATTGCATTGTCAGGGTTCTTACGGGTGCTTGAAATCCTGGAAAATGCTTTAATTTTAAAATTTTAACAGGCCTGGAAACATAAAGCAACATACATTTAATTTACAGTGAATAACTATCTGACTAAATAAATTCGAAGAAAGAAAAAATTGCTTAAAGAAAAAACTGCTTCTGCTATTACCAAACAAAATTTTGGTTGTGTTTACATGAACATAATATCATTTCTTCCAGTGTGACAATAAGCAATATATACATTTTGAGTATAAGTATATATATATATATGCTCTCAACTCACCCCCAAATTTGATATACTACAGTAACTGCTTAATCAAATGCCTAGAGTAAACATGCGGAGAAAAAAACATTGGTATTTAAATAGTGTGAAACTGACACCAATAAATCCATTATTTCTATTTACTTTACTTACTTAGAATTTTTTTTTCTCCATAGTGTGGTCTCTGTGAAGTGTGCAGAATAGTTTTGCGATATATTGATTATCGCTGAATCGCAGTTTTGAGATCACCAATATCATTAATTTACCACAGCTGAAAGGTGCTGGAAAAATTGGAAAATGGGCCTTAAAAGTGCTTAAAAAGTGCTTGAATTTTACCTTGTAAAAGGTGTATGAACGCTGCATTGTATCGCAAGCAAAAACAATAGAAAATATCACAATATCGATATTTGGGCCCACCCCTAGCAATGACCATATTTCTCAATGCAAAGTTTTGACTCATGATGAAGGGTGACTCCAAGCCCCAAGACTAGGCTTAATCCTGACCTGTACAGTTTATTGTGTTCAATTTTGTCAATGTCTTTTCTGTGTTTTTCTAGTAAATTAAACATGACTTTGATCATGAGTTGATTTTTTTGCTGCAAATTACATTTACAGTATTAAGGAGTCTATCCCAAGGACTCTTATTGGTGTAGCGCAGCATAATCACCCAGAACAGGAATTGAACCGCAGTCTGCCAGGTAATAAGGTGGTTAGCTCACTGACAGGTAGTGGTGTTATCCACTGCACCTCACCAACTGGATATAACAAAGTACCCTCATATGCCAAAAGTCATGGGACAGCAGTATGTTACCTGATCAAGTTTGAAGTGTTACCTCAGAGAACAGGCTTGAGAATTCCCACACCTGCATAAATTGTGAGGTATTATCTTGTGAGTGAGGTTGAATGAACACTTGTTAGCATGCTCATAACAAGATGACCTAAATTACGTGAGTTTGATAGGGCGCTTTTAGCCGATTTAGCTTCCAACAGGCTTACAATGCTAGTGATAGGGGTGATAGCTAGCTTTTCCTAAGCAAAGACACTTCATTAGTAGAATTCTGAGGACCCTTACATTTGAAACGAGGCACTGAGAACTTTGAAAGTGCACAGATAGTTGATTTAAAAAACTGTTTATACACACAGTACCTTTCAGCTAGTTCTTCAGATATCGCCATGTTGAAATAAATTTTGCTTGTTAGTTGACTTATCATACTTTTAAAGCTCTCAGTGCATCTTCTTAAAATTCTGTCAATGAAGCTGTGTGGAGATACTTTGAGTTAATTGTGTAAAAATAGTGATCTCTTTGCATGAGCAATGCTATGCCCCTATCACTAGCATTTTAAGCCTGTTGGGAGCATCGGCTAAAAGCTCTGTATTTCAGAATGCTGGGGGTGAATAAAGGAGGGATATTCGACCAAAGTTTGTACTCATAATTTTTTACTATATACACCCCAAGTATATTTCATACTGGATTTCTCCTGCTCCTTAATTTAGTCTCTTAGTGGCATTGGCTTTGGAACTGGGGATGGGTGGGATGTATCCCACCTAATATCAGAAATAGGTGGATTTGTCCCCCCCATGTGCTGCAGAGAGGGGGTGCTTTTCATGGCAGTGTGCAGATTTAGGCACTACTATGGTGCAGAATTCAGCACCCCCGCCAGGAAAAGCACCCCCTCTCTTTTTCCTTATTTCTTATGAGTGAGTAAAGCTTAGAACAGTATCTTGGGTATTTCCATTTTCTAAGTAAAGTTAAAGCCAAGAAGACATGGATGTGCGCTCCTTTGGGGGGGGGGGGGTTGGGGGGGGGGAGTGCTTTTCCTGGCGGGGGTGCTGAATTCGGCACAACACGCGAGGTCAGTGATGAGGGCAATGAATCGCAACAATAATATACTTACATAGTGCAATAAAAACGGCTTCTGAATAATGTCTTGTTCTGTTGGGAGACTGGGAAGGTGAGGGTTTTTTTTTAAAAAGAGTGGAAAAAAATTAAAATTTTATACAATAGAATTGACTTGAAAATACATACAAAAGTCTTAAATTTAATTCCCTCTTATCTGCAGACACCCAGGAACATAAAATAATAAAAAGACACGAGATTTGAACAGACACTTTTTTTATTACCATGAAGTGATCAAACAAATTTCTACAGGTGTTATACTGTATATATATATTCATTACATATATTCATCAGTTATATGGGAGAGGTAAAGTATAGGTATACAGTAGGTAACTAAAGGCATTTCACGTTTGGTCATCTGTTGCATTCTCACACCTGTATGAGCTTTGTAAACTATACAACACACCTGAACCTGAATCTGGACCTGAACCTGAACTGGAACAACTCTCCAAAAAAGACGCAACAACAGGGTACTGATAAGGCAGTCAGACGTATGGGTTAGTAAAGGAGCTGATGTCACACAACGTCACACAGTCTTTCTCGGTATTTATACAGCATCTAGTAACAAAGAGCAGAGGGAGGATAATGGGATTTACACTAATCGCATATATTTGTAGAGATGTATCTGCTTAAATTTAAACGAATCTTTAATATTCCTATAGAAATATTTGAATTTCTCAGAAATTTCAGATACAATTTATCAAGTGTAGAAACTGTTGCTGCTGAGAAAATATCGTAAACTAAAAAAAATTAAAAATAAAAAGTACTGGTTTCTAAAAAGTACTAATTCCACTATTTTTTTTTGGTGTAATAATGTTGACTTATATTTAACGCAGAATTATATTCTTTTTAATTCACTAAACATTCTCCAGCATTTTCAAACCAACCCTCATTTGGTGTCTGTTCCAGCTTCTGATTGCTATAGCTGATAAAATGACTTTTATTTTGTTAAATACATTTTTAAAGTAATCTATTAGATTTTTTTTTGTTGTCAAGCCAATTTTGGACACTGTTTTTGATTATCCTCCACAATAATTTGATTTTATTTAAAAAAATGAATAATTGACCAACAGAAATGCTTCAAATTATATATTTAAAAAATACAGTTACTATAGATAAAAGTAAAAATGTTAGTTTTAGAGATAAATGATTTTGTATGGGGATCAATGAATTTTAATTAAATCAACTGAATTGGGGATGTAAAGCAAATAATTACATTTTATTTATTTTTTTATTTTTGTTAATTTTCTAGCCTTTTTGGACAATTTCTGATATATCGTTTTATATTTTTGATACATAAGTCCAATTGTGTACTTAAAGGACATTTTTAGCTTTTTACTAAGCTGTTTTTAAAATAGTGTAAAAAGAGTTAGGATATGGAAAATTATATTTGCAATTTTCTTTCTTTTTCCCCCTCATTATAAGAGTGTTATAGCTAGTGTATAATTAAAACTGGAACAGGACACACCCGTACTGAAAGCCTTCAGACCATCAAACACTAAAAATGAAAAGTAAAAATGAAACTAAAAACTGCCAAAGTTCAGATGATCCAATTTTCACATTGTACAACTGCTGAACAACAGTAAGAAAAGACTAAACATGAATAATTACAAGAGAACAATATTCTGAACATACTGTATAGCAACTAAATAATATAGAACAACCTCGATTATCAACATTTATATATAGGTTTTAGTTCTAGTTTATCTATATAATCTATATTATCTAGGTGATTATCATCAATACCCAGTAAAGAACAGAACTATATACTTACAGTCTATGGCTATTAGATAAGCTACATGTCCTATCTTTGACCCCTTAACCTTATTAATTACTGTATTCCATTAAAAACAGTGCAAATGTGGCAGCCAGAGGTGAGAAAGCGCTACTGTGTATGGCTGAACGGGGACTATCAGAGGTCAGCATAAGTTTTATTCTCCACTCACTTCCTCCAGAACTACACTACCAGCCCGACGAGACAAACACAAACTCTACATACTGATTGTTTAGAGTAGCACAAAGCTGCTGTGTACTAGTTAAAGAGAAATTCCACACATATTTTAATTTAAATTTGTAGTTCTGCCAAATTATATGGTTAAAATCATTATGTAAGTGATTTGGTGTGAAATCAGTGAGGAAAAAAAAACATCTGCAGTGGTTATTTTACTGACATGCCAAAAGTCATGTGACAGAAGTATGTAGATGTAAACTGATCTTCAAATGTTGCTCACACCCACAGAGATCACTTAAAATTATGAGATTCTTTAATTTTACCAAATTGAAAACCTCTACAATATTATCAAGAGGGAGATGGATGATCACAAGCAATCAAACCAAGCTGAACTGCTTGAATTTCTGCACCAGAATTGGCATAAAGTTATTCAAAAGCAGTGTGTAAAACTGGTGGAGGAGAACATGCCAAGATGCATAAAAACTGTAATAAAAAAACAGGGTTATTCTACCAAATATTGATTTCTGAACTCTTAAAACTTCATAAATATGAACTTGTTTACTTTGCATTATTTGAGGTCTGAAAGCTCTGCATTTTTTTCTAATTTTCTGCAAATAAATGCTTTAAATGACAATATTTTTATTTGTAATTTGGGAGAAATGTTGTCTGTAGTTTATAGAATAAAACAACAATGTTCATTTTACTCAAACAGATACCTTTAAATAGCAAAATCAGAGAAACTGATTCAGAAACTGAAGTGGTTTCTTTTTTTCCAGAGAAGTATGTATTGAGTCTAAGTTGTGAGGTATTATCTTGTGAGTGGAATTTAGCATTCTTCATTAAAGACATTACCACCCACAGTGGACAGCGCAGCAGTGTGTGGTAATGATCGTGAACAGCGGCTTCTGGTTGGAACTGTCCACGTGTACAGACCTTATCCACTTTCAATATACAGCTTCCGTGGAACATGCCAAAAAGCCTCCCATGACTTTTGGCATTGTAGTGATTTTCTCACCACTGTTTTTATTTTTTTTATTTTTTAATGAATCACACCAAACCCAATCTAATCAAATCTGTTCACATTTAAATTTTTCTAAATTATGCCAAATTTTTGGTAAAATGGGTGGAATTCCCTTTTAAAGTTCTAAAATTCCTTCAGCTATTTGGCAATAGCTTTAATTGTTGTAGACACATTTGGTGACATCAAATCAGTTATTAAAATCACAACTAAACTTTTAAAAACTAAAAAGAATGATGATATCTGTCGGCACAAATGACGGTGAGACACGAGGAAGTCACATACATATATATATATATGATATATAAACACTTCACAGCAACAGTAAATGATCTTCAGAGTGAATTCTTCAATTAAGAGTTCATATGTGGAACATCAGAACTTCTGCGTTCAGAGTGAAAACGTATAAAACGCAGTGACAGACAGGCTGAAGATAAAACCACGAAGATGTGTCCTAAAAACTAAAAACCTTAAAGTGTACATTCATTTACACAAGTGAACTCAAAACTCAAACATCTCCTTACCTCTCTTTCATATTCTATCCATCTATCTATCTGGCCGTCGTCTCCAACATCAGTTCTAACATCTCTAACATCAGTTCATTCACTCAACAGACCCTTATTATACATGCATTACTGGTACTCGTATGAATCTGACATGCATATGATGGATCTCGCTGCCGTTTCAGCATTTCAGCTTTGCATATTTACTGCAGTCTATGTACATACATTGCGCTTATTACTGCAACATACTATACACAGACCAAGCACTAAAAAAATAAAGAAAAAAATAGAAATAGCAAATTTTAAGCAAAATGTTTTTTTTTTTCCCCAGCGAATAGCAAAACAGTATGCAACAGCTGATCCCTTTTGTGTGAATGTAAACTAAATTAGCAACACTCTGACCAGGGCTGGGTAAAACTAAAATAAGTGTAGGATGTGGCTAAACAATTTTCAGTAACACTTTATTTTAAGGAACACAAATTAGACGCTTAATAATGTCTTATTATTTGCTTAACAAAGCCTTAATAAGACATTTGTAAATGATTTATTTGCTACCTATTAGCCTTTATTCTGTGTAAGTGTTTGTCTGTGATTGATTAAATATTTATTCAGTTCTTTTTAGTGTCTAATTATTGATAAACAGATCCTCACTTTAGAATATGGTACTTTAGTCACATCTTGATCTATTAGTGACTTATTAACCCCTTATTAACTCAATAAACTCCAGCACAGCCGTAACCTTGCCAAACTCACATAGATCAAACTGCTGCCAATTATACACTAATAACTGGTTTAAATGCATTTTGGGTTTGTGTTTACACTTGCTTTCTTATGTGATGTGGCTTTATCCAGATACAATTCAGATATTGCAAACACGTCAACATGTGTAAGCGGGTTGGAGTGGTTTGGGTGATTAGATTTGTATCTGGTTTAAATGCACTTAAGGTGTGTTCACACTTGCATTTTTAGTGGCATGGGCATTTTGGGTTGTTTACACTTGCATTTTCTTGTGGCATTGCCTTTTCTAGACACAATCCAGATAAAGCAGATGCAACAACAGGTTTAAGTAAGTGTTAAAAGCAGTTTGAGTGACTGAATTTGTATCTGTGTTTACACTTGCATTTTCATGTGGCATTGCCTTATTCAGATATGATTTAGATATTGCAGATGCAAAAACAGGTTTAAATAGGTTCAAATCAGTTTGAGCGATTGGATTTGTTTATTGACCTGGTTCTGCATTTTGGTTGCATTTACACTTTTATCCTTTATCCAGATATAATTCTGAAACTCAAGATAAGTAAAGTGACCAGGTTTAAATGGGTTGCCGAAGTTTGAGCAATCAGATTTATATGTATTTTAAAAGCATTTTGGATGTGTTTACACTTGGATATTTATGTGGTGTGGCCTTATCTTATCTATAACTTAACCTACAAGCACTACATGTCAGTAGTTACTAAAACCTTTTCTATAACTAGAAATTGTTGTAATACGTAGTGAGAGGGAGTTTTATCAAAATTTAGATTGTATAGAGTATACAGATTAGATTTAGATTTGATTGTATTGAATTAATTCATACCCAGCCCTAGAACTAATTATCCTCATTTCTATCAGCAATTCCAATTTTTCTTTACTACAGTTATGGCAAGAAACTGGCCCAGAAGTACTATCTAAATCTCTCTAAATACAAAGGCTAAACCAGCACAAAACACATTTAGGAGATGAAAGATGACATCAAAACCTTCCTCCTTACTTTCTCCATCATGTCAAGAAGATACTAAAAAACATGTTTGATTTCCTGAAAGCTGTTCTGAGATAATGTTAATTAAACACCGTACACAAAAAAAAGACATTTACTGGTAAAAAGATTAAAAAGGACATCAGAACAAGCAATGGGAAGATGAGGATAATAACAAAACCAGCCTCAACAAAACAACATCAAAAAATGGGCACATGCAGGTAGTCTGGTCCTATAACTGTAAGGCACCAGAGGTCTGGTAAAATAAAATCTCTTTCAACAGAGAGAGAGTTCTGTTTTCAAGTGTTTCTTTACAAAGGCATTTAAGAAGAGTGCATTGAAACTGATGTGTTGCAAAAGGCCAAAGAGTGGGGGTGGGGGGGTCTTCATGCTTGAGGATTGGTCATTTTCTGCAGCAAGGGGATCTGCAATGTAAAAAACAGACTTGATTTAAGTTTTTTTTTATCTAGTAAAATCTAAACTTATATATAACGCAACAGACAATTAATTAAAATACAGGACCAATCAAAAGACACACCTCCTCATTCAGTGTTTTTCTTTATTTTTTAATTTATGTATTTTCTACATTCTGGATTAATATTAAATTAAAAAAAAAACAATTAAGGGACACTTATAAAATAAAGTAGTAACAAGAAAAAAAAGTGTTAGTTCTCCACATGAATCTCCTGATCTAAACCTGATGAACTGAGATGTTGATTTGAGGTGATTTGGGAGGAGCTGGAGCTTCACAGCATGAAGGAAAAACAGCAACTATTGTTCAGCACCTCCAGGAACTCCTTCAAGTTTATTCTAAGTTCTATTAAAACTTTACCGGAGTGTGCAGATCTGTCCTCAAACATAAATGTGCTACTTAGAAGAATCCAAAGTATAAAACATATTCTGGTTTGTTTAACACTTTTTGTTTACTAAATAACTCCTGTGTTCCTGTATAGATTTAATATAGTCTTCAATATAAAATTTACAATGTAAAAAAAAAAATCAGAAAAAAAGAAAACACAGTGAATGAGAAGAGGTGTGTCGAAACTTTTGACTGGTACTGTACTAGCATATGCATCGAAAAAAAAAGAAAGAAAGAAAGAAAGAAACATTAGGCTAAAGGCTAAATACCATACAGTCTTCACAGGATTTAATTCATTTGAACATTTTCCATCATATTCCCTCTATTATTTAAATTTTATTAAATGTCCTTATTTATTTCTTTATGTACCAGAAAAAAGATTAGATCTGCTTACAACCTTTCTTTTAATTAAAACTTTGATACACATTATTAATAGTGCACTTGAGTGCATTACTAATATCATATATTATAACATGCTGATTTACTGACTTCTAGTGACTGAAATCTGGTGAAAATCCATGTATGCAAAAAAGCAGCATCATATTTAATCCTTTGCCACCACTACGAAATACAGTTAGATAAACACAGATCACAGATTGTGTGTGACACTTATGTGAGATAAATAAATAGGTTGCAGAAGATGAAATATGTATTATTTCAGCCACACTTTATTTGATTGTATTTGTATTTCTAGAATTTTAATGAGCCCAGATTAGATTAGTAGAGTGTTTTACAGTGTACATGAATGGTTGCAACTGTAACAACCGCAAATAGTCTTTCTGATTCTGAAAATGTAACACATTACAACTAACTACATTAAATCATATCAGAGTGCGCCTCACCTTTGTCAGGTCCACTCCTGTGAGGGCATTAACAGAGACGGGCAGCTCAGCCAACAAGCGATTCACTTCCCCGGTCACGCGGCTGCCCTCGCCACTAAGAATGACAATCTCATTGGTTCGGGCCAAGGGTGCCGCCACTTTCCCAGCAATCTGTACAGAAAAACAAATACTGGTTTAGTATGATCAAAAAGAGCTCTATCTTTTTAAGTAAAAAAGAGTTCTTCTTTAATTATATGGAACAAAGTATTGGAACACCTATTTATTCATTGATTTGTTTGAAATTAAGGGTATTATAAAGAGTTTTTCTACTTTTCTAGGAGTAACTGTCTCTACTTTCCAATAAAGGCTTTCCACTAGGTCAGGATGTTAAGATGATCACCTCGCCACTTCACCCCAAACTTTCTCCCTAAGGACCAATCCGATTTCACCCCTTGGCCCTACCACTTACCCCTACCCATTCTTTTCAAGTGTAACAATCCTCCCCCTAAGAATTGGGAGACCCCTTCAAGCACCTGATACGTCATCGGGAGCACTAGTTCAGTAGCCTAACTGCTAACTAGCTAATTTAAGGACATTGTATGTCTTCAGAATAGGGGGAAATGGTGCAGAAATTAATTATTATTGTTCATTTCTTAATTTATCTGTGATGGGGAGCTAAAATTAGCTTTTATTAGCTTTTATTTTACTTTATTTTCCATTCCACCTTAAATGCTGCAGCGCCTGCCGGCTGTTGCACCATTTAAGGTGGAACGGGAAAGATGGCTAGCTAACTAACTACTGAGACAAACTCCTAGCAATATTTTTTATGCTTGTTATGAAAGTTTTGGTCATAAAACATTGAAACTACACATTAAACTATGGTAATATAGTGCTAATCATCACTTTTAACAGGGAAAATATTTACATTTGTGGGTTTCTTACCAGTGATTTTCATGCCCCTTTGTTTGAAGTGTGCATCTGGAAAATGAATCTGGGTATGAAGAGCTAACAAGCCCCACCCCTTCCCCCCCCACCCCTCCAGCCTAACAAGAATCGGGATACTCCTACCCCTTGGCGTGCACGCGCACAACAAAGGGGCATGGGTTAGGGGTGAAATGGGATTGGGCCTAAATCATCTCAGAAGTATTGGATGGAGCACCACCATTCCAAAGAACATGGATGTGGAGAGTTCACTGCTCCACAGCTCAGTGCTGGAGGGCTTTATACCCCTCTACCCCTCTAGTTCCAATAAGGTCATTTTCATCTGCTCCAGAATGTTCAATTCTATTGACAGTTAGAAGTTAGAACAGGTCTGCACACTATAAAAACATGTTCATAAAAGTTCTTTACACAAAATCACTCTTAGATGAAGTGATCTCACCAGCTCTGTTCTTGCCAGTTTCAGTTCCTTTCAGGATGAGTCATTTAAGGGCTCTGTCACTTTTACACAAATAATCTGTTGCTGGCCATGCCATTTATATGCTGAGCTTTCACCACGTGTTAGTGTTAACTTGTGCTTAATGGCAAAACAGGAACAAGTTAGTTCATGCTTAACTGAAATGTAAGTACTTTTAGAAAATGTTTTCATTATCTGCTGACTTGCCACAGACAGTAGGTACAGATCCCTCCCTCAGACGAAGTCTGCTGGCTAATCATGCTGTGTACTGTCTGAGGTTCTCAACCAAAATGACAGGTGAGGGTTGGTGCCAGGGTGGTTCTATGCTGTATTTATTATTGTGACATCACAATAAGGGAGAACCATACAAACGGCCCATAAAACAACTCTTTCAGCTCATTTTTTGACACATCACTGTACTTTTTATCACCTGAACTCTCAATAAAACATTTCTCACAGGTTGTTATTTATCTATTCCCTCATACCTTGGGCAGTGCCTCCAGGACCAGGGCAGTTTTCGCTGCCTCTCCATACTGCATGTAGGCCTCAGCCTTCATCCTCATCTTCTCTGCTTCAGCCTTACCCACCGCCTCAATGGAGGCAGCTTCAGCCTCACCTATACGCTTGATCTTCTCTGCCTCTGCCTGTGCTGTCAGCACCTTCTTCACCCTGCGAAGAAAGAAGACAAACAGAGCATTCAGAATGTTTCAGTCCTGCTGTACAGTGTAATACCATCATATAGATCTTCATTATTAGATCTTCAACCGTCTTTCTATCATCCTTCCTGCTCTACGTACTTCTGTCCTTCTGCCAGCTGCTGCATCTTGTAGGCCTCAGCCTCAGCTGGCCGCTTCACAGTGGCAATCAGCTCCTTATCAGTGCGTACAATTTCTTTTTCCTCTATGGTGATCTGTTTCTTCCTCTGCACCACCTCAATCTCAATCTCCTCCAAACGGATCTTCTGCTGCTCCTTAGCTGCCTGCAGCTCATATGCCAGCTGAGCCTCGGCTTTCTGAGAGAGAAGGAGAGAGAAAGAACGATGGATGGATTACAAATACCATAGGAATTCCAAGAAATCCTCAAAATTCTATATTATACATGAAGGGAAGATGTATAAGCAGGGAACGGTCCCCAAATAAATGAATTTCTTGTTTGCTAGCTTCATTCTCACAGCAGGTAAAGTGGTCAAAATCAGATTTTTTCACCAAATCCAATATTAATTTAGGCTTTTAACTACCTTTTTAACCAGCCTTACCTTTTTTGACTTATATCAAGACATTAATTTGAACAGTTCATGATCTTAAACTGATGCACATGCTCAAAAGAGCAATGCTGCACCTGAAGTTTCAGATTTATCTGCAGAACCAAAGGTGCTATCAAAGAAATCTGTGGGATGACTGCTGGGATTAGGGCTGCACGATATATATCGTTTAAGCATCATCATCACGATGTGCGCATGCACAACAGTCACATCGCAGGACGTGTGATGTCCCTTAAGGCAATTAAATTAAACACGTCATGTTGCAATGTTTTGATTCTTGATACAAGAAGTAGATACACAGCGCTGTCTCTGTGTCTGTGTGAGTGACAGGCTGCTGCTACCTGAGAAGCGCGAGGGAGAAAGTGAGGTGGAGGGGGGTTGTTGGGTCAGGAGTGACCATGAGGTAATCGCATGGTCTCCATCCACATGGTAGAATTCCACATGAATTCACGCTTTTAATCCCAGAAAAACGCTCTTAATTACCATTTAAAATGCCATTTAAATGGCTAATTAAAGGGCCGATTAGTGTTGTTTTGATGTTTTCCTCGGGTTTTGAGGGCTCGACGCTGACTTAGCTCTTAATCGGTCTGAACACCAGACAGCATGCAGGTGGGGGCAGTGCTGATGACATCATGGGTCCTGCATTGTTTAATATTGTGATATATATCGTCGAAAAAAGAACATTTACAATGTACATTTTTCCCAATATCGTGCAGCCCTAGCAGGGATTATCACTAAGAATACATTCCAGCTTACGCACATTATTATCCCACTTCTTTAGTTTGTGTCCTTGGTGCCTTTAAATTACGCTTTAAAGTTTCTTTCTTTTCCTTTTCTCACAAACACAAATCACCCCTGCCAATCAGAACCATTACTCATCTTCAGATACTGTATGGCAAAGTCTGTCAGTAACTGTATCACCTCAAAACATAAATATTGATACTTGAGTTGGGCAATACCTTTGCATTGACTTCCTGATTAAAGGACGCTTTTTGCATCTCCAGCTCACGCTTCGAGTCGGCCATTTTAGTGTCTGCCAGGAACTTCACATCCATCATTTCCTTCTTGCATTCTGCCTCCTGCAGAAAGAGAGAGAGAGAGAGAGAGAGAGAGAGAGGAAAGAGAGAGGAAATCAGTCAGAGAGCAGACAAAATCAATTTAAATCAAATATACTTGATTTATATGTTACTACAAGCTACATTAGGGCTTTGCCAAGACTAAGGATGCATGAACACGGTTTAAATGTGATGTGGCTGCATGTAGAGAGACATGCAAAAGTTTGAGCACACCAAGTCAAAATGTCTGTTACTGTAAATATGTAGATAAGCAACTAAATCATGACCTGATTTCCAAACATCATTAGAGATGTGCCATACTGTATCGTACGCAATAACTGCAAAAAAACGTATACAATAAAAAAAAATCTAAAAGCTGTCTATTTTGTAATTGTTTTGCTATTCACTGTATTTACTTTTAAATGTTTGTGTTTGCAGTTCATATGCAGCAAATAAATAAGCTACACTTTAGTATTGTGGAAGATTGTTGTTGAATTACTTTATTTAGGTTACATTTTTTAACATCTGTTACACCATTATTATTTTATACAAAATCAGGGTCTTGGTAATTTACTGTTACTGTACAAAATTGACAAACGTTTACAGATCTTTTGTTTCTACTATGAAATGTTTATACTTAATAAAACTTTTATATGTATTTCGTTTAGTATATTCTTGAAATTAATGCTTTGTCATATCACCAAAAATATAATTATCGCAACAATAACACTAAAATATCATAACATTTCTTTAAGGCCATATCGTCCACCCCTAAATGGCATACAGAAACAGAACAGAAACAGAAAAACAAGACATTTCTTTGATTCTTTGATTTAAAATAAGATTACTGTATGTTGCTATTTTACATACAGCTACTTAACATACACTGTGACAAGTATGAGAGCTTGTAAAGAGGTTTTGCAGCAGTTTAAATCCTTTAGTTTTAATTTGGTAGATTTTCAAACATCCGTCTTTGTTCTACTTCTAGCTCTGTAGGATTCTGGGATTGCTTGTAAGCAATGCCCTCAGTGAGGTCTACCCACACACTGTCCACCATTTTTAGTTCAGGAAACTGACTGAGAAGTTCATGGAATGACCTTCAGCTTGCGTATACTGAGGTAGTCCATTGTGTGTTTAGAACCATCTTCCTAAATGTCTTTTGCAGTCAAATTAAAGAGTTTTGATTCGTTTTTTTCCAACTTTACAAGCAATTCAGAAACTTAACTTGATATTTACTGTTTCAGACTTTTTTCATTTACATAATGGACTGAGGAAACAGCTACCTAAAAGGGTTTGCTATCATTTTAACGAAACATGGCACTAGATGTAGCACTGGAAACAGCAAACTGCTTAACTGTCTGAAACCTGGGATAATCTTAGGATTTTTTTGTGCTTTGAACAAACACATTGTGGTACAAACACAGACATACCCTGATTCCTGCGTCTCTCTCAGCCTCTGCGACACCAATGTCTGCATCTCTCTGCACAGCTGCTGTCTGGGTCTTTCCCAGAGAGCTTAGATAGTCCACTTTGTCATAAACATCCTATTAGGAGAAAAACATGTACACTTTATAAATCAACTGCATATATAACGCATTTGATTAGGGGTCTATAGTTTCCAGACTGCTGTAATTACATTAAAAAAATAACTTACTGCTGTCTTCTAATGGGATGAATTTACGCTTTTTATTCATATTAAGTACCAATATGAAATTTCAAGGCTAATAACTAACAACTAACTTAACTACACATAATTTTAAGCCTCATATATAATAAATTATGACTACACAAATATTGAGCATTCATACAGTATAAGAAATAATGTTATAAAAATGTTCTACATGTGTTTACCTTAATAGTGAAGCTGAGAATCTCAATGCCCATTCTGCCCACATCAGGGGCAGCCACCTCCCTCACCAGACTGGCGAACTGGTCTCTGTCCTGGTAAATCTGCTCCACTGTCAGAGTGCCTACAAGCACAAGGATGAGGTCAGTGACGCAGAAGTCACTTAACATCACATTACACAGATGAGACACTGAACTAATCACCTACTGTTTCAGACTAGCTTTCAGCACTTAATCATTTGTTTTACTAGATGTCAGTTTGTCAGTTTATGACTGAGAATGAAACAGAGCTGAGTGTGAATTACAGTAGATGAGGTCACACTAGAAGTAACAGATCAGTGGACGGGAACCAAAAGCATCCATGTTTCCAATAAACTGTTTTCATTTGTAGCATCAGTATGTCTTGCCAGCACTATTTTACAAATGAGATTTCAAATGTTTACCCTTCAGAAAAAAATAGGCTATTTATAATCATGACACACACCATAAGTACAGTGTAGTACAATAGAAATCCAACCAATGAAGCACCAGTTGGGAGGGAGGGATGGATGGAGGGAGGGAGGGATGGATAGAGGGATGGATGCAGTATTGTATATAAGGATAGATGGAAGGTTGAAGATTTGGATAAATAAATGGGTGCATAAATGTGTGAAGTTGGATGGATGTATTGATAGATAGATTAGATAAATAAATAGATTGATGGATGGAAAGGTGAACTTTTGGATAAATGAATGGATGCATTCAGTATTGGATGGATGGATGGATGGATGGATGCATGCAGTAATAGATAAATGGTTGTGTGTGCAGTATTGGATGGATGGGTGTGTGCATTATTGGATAGATGGGTGGATGGATGGATGGATGGTTGAATGTGTGCAGTATTGGATGGATGGATGGTTGAATGTGTGCAGTATTGGATGGATGAATAGATGGATGGTTGAATATGTGCAGTATTGGATGGATGAATGGTTGAATGTGTGCAGTATTGGATGGATGAATAGATGGATGGTTGAATGTGTGCAGTATTGGATGGATGAATGGATGGATGGTTGAATGTGTGCAGTATTGGATGGATGAATGGATGGATGGTTGAATGTGTGCAGTATTGGATGGATGAATGGATGGATGGTTGAATGTGTGCAGTATTGGATGGATGAATGGATGGATGGTTGAATGTGTGCAGTATTGGATGGATGGATGGATAGATAGAACAATTGGATTAATGAATGGATGTGTTCAGTATTGGATGGATAAATGCATGCAGTATTGAATAGATGGATGGTTGGTGTGTGCAGTATTGGATGGATAGATGCGTGCAGTGGTGGCTGGATCAATGGATGCGTACAGTGATGGATACATAGATGGATGTGTGCAGTGATTAATAGATGCATCCAGTAATGGATGGATCGATGGATGGTGCATTTCTTAGAAAAATGCCTTCTATATAAGGTATCATGCAAGATAACCAATCAGAAAAGAGCTAATAAAAAAAAACAGTTTAACTGGACCTTAAGGAACAACATAAAATACAAGAAAAATGCAGGAGCTTTTATCTAAGCAAATTTAATAAGGCTGTAATTGTGACATATGTAAGGCAGTCTAGTAGAGCTGATGTGGATTAAAACACTGAGAACAATGTAGACAGATGGTCAGCTAAAAAACAACAAAGATTTTCAACATTTTCAGGCCTTACTTACCCAGAATGGAGCGGAGATGACCCTCCAGCGTCTGCAGCACCACCCCTTTAATTTCAATCACTGACTTACCAAGGAACTGCTCACAGGCAAGAGACAGAAGCTCCTTATCAGTCATTACTTTCACCTGGGAGCGTACAGGGACACATATACACACACATTTATTAGTGTTGGGTAGTAGCAGAGAGGTGCAGACACAGACATGCTTTTATTTGTGTAGATTCAGACTCTATTGAGTGTAAAGGCTACAAGCTAAAGGCTAAAATGTCACTGCATTCCAGAAGCAGGATGTCATGGTTACATCCATATGGACTATAATAGAAGTGTTCACAACTGACATAAGTGAAATGTCATTCCTTCATTGGTTCTCTTCCCGACAGACTATGAAAGGCTATTTCCGGAATCAGTCTACAGTAATGCTCTCATCAGGGCTCAGTGTTTGTGTTTACATGTAGAGGCAGCTGCTCTGCATTAGCAGAAACCAGATCTGCAGAAGGAATCAGTGGGGCTGCTTTAGGGGTTCCCTATAAGTACACAGAGCTTACCCTCCTCACATACTGCAGTATGGAATTCCTTTCACACAGAAATAGAAAGACTCTGAATTTTTAGAAGCAGACATGCAGAATAAAGATCTTATTGTAACACAAAGGGATAAACAACTCTGGCCTTCAGTATTAAAATATAAACATGTTAAAACAGGTTTTTCTTTGATCCTTTTAGAAACTAAGAGGGCTTCACTTTGCTTTGTCCAATCAGATGTGGGTATTTGTGGGGTGGAGGCCTAATAATTGCACAAAAGTATTTCCACATGCTATAAAGGACTTCATTGTGAGGACCATCAGCTGACAGCAGAATAAATGGAGATTTTGAGATAGAACTTTAGAGAATGTCACTGGATCTGAAGAGTTGGGAAAGCAGTGAAAAGTACATGGAAACCTAGTCAAATATAGAACATTTTCACAGTATCACAGTAATAAACTATATAATAATGGTTTTCATAGGGTTGATTTTGGAGAATCATGGAAGTACAGCCTAACAAGATTAAATATTTTGATACATCATTGCCATTGTAAGGGCAAAATGCAATAATTTAAAAATTCTTCTTTGTTCAGAATGACTGAACTGTAGAAAAATGTGTCAGATGCCCATAATGTTTTTAAAATCAATAACATGCATTTCCTGTGCATCATGCCCTTGCAACTGATTCAGAACGAGGCAGTACTGGCCTAAAAAGCCAAGCTCTCTGAACTAGAGCATCTTCTACGTGCTTTAAATGGAAATGCTAACGGAAATCTGGCAGCTAGCAGACGTTGTCATACTGACTAATCAGAACTGCAGACCCAATTTACCAATGCTGTGAAGAACAACACAAATAAGCAGCTCTGAAATGTTTTAGTGCAAGTGGAGAAGGATCATGTCATGGCTAATACAGTCCAAAAACCACTAGTGTAATGAACTATAACTTGCAGGAAGTAATGCATTTTTACTCTGTATTTTGGAAAAAAGATCAACTTTAATGTCATTAACCTCCTTAAATAGGGGAGGGACAAAATATTGATATTGTGATATATATTGTATAGTTTTCTTTTGCGATACAGGAACAATACAATTTTGTAAATAAAATTTTGGCGCTCTATTTGTTTCCTAAGACTACTTCTTTATCAGCAATAATACACAAGAGGTAGTGCCAATGTTACACGTTATATCACGAACGTCGAATGCATTATTGTGATTATACCACAGTTCCATTATCACTGTTTATAGAAAGATTATGAGTTAAAGCGGACAAGAAAATACAATATGTTTGGTTCTAAACACTCCGCGAGTTTAAATAGTTCCATTGCTGCTCTGTTTGTAGCTGCGCTGTTCAGCTTGTAAGCACTGTACTGTTACTAGGTTACCTGTATGAGGTGGAGTAATACATGGAGAGCTTCGGTTACAGTGCATTACCGGCTGATAACGGCACTCACAGAACGCCTCTCAGCCAATCACATTGCAGGGATCGGAACTAACTGTGGTATAATAGTTGTGAAATTATGTGAATCTGACGCCAATAAATCCATAATTTACTTATTTAGGAGGAGTATTTTATCCTCCTCAGTAACACGGATGTAGAAATAGAGAACTGTTTTGTGATGTATTGAATATATAATTGTCAGTGTTGGCAAAGTATCATGATATTGTAATACCCTAGTGACAAACCATAAAATTGTGATACTGTGACAATCGTTTGTGCTACAAAGCTGTGCTCAATTGCCTCCAGACCAAGTTTAACATCTTAAACATACAAAGCTAATGTAATCTTATGTACCCAAATTAGCATCATTTACCACATCTTTGTCTCTTATATGAGGAGGAAAAAACTGTGTGAACTTAATTTAGCGTATAAAACTGAAGGCCAGGAGTTGCCTATCCCTCTCCATTCATCACTGTATGTACTGGTTACGCATTTATGTAAATCAAGTGACTAAACATAGATATACATTGATCAGAGTAATCAGTCAGTAATTCATCTTGCTCCCCACTGCTGTGAAATGGAAAGAGAGTGAGCTGGTCCTTTAAAGAAAGAGAGACATAGAGAGTTTTGTGATCTAGGTCATGACAGAAGCCGCCCTTTAATGCTAAAATGGCACCAGCTTATCCTATTGTAACTGCTGGCATCCAATCAGCGTATAAAGGGATGCTTCTTCCTTAGCTGGGATTGGTGGCCGTGCAGTCATGCTATTGTGACTGGAGGAAAGAGTGGGCAGTCAGAACTGCGTTGCACTTAATCTTTAGACTGAAGGTGCGAATGTGGGCATACAAAGAAAGGGAATGGGCAATATGATATGGTTTATTTCATAACAATATGATACACTGTGCTGCAGATATTGGCATGAAACATAATCTTATGAAATGTTGTTTACTCTGTATAAGCTTTCATAAGTTTAGATGTATTTTCCAGACTCATTATGGCGCACATGCCAGATATACCCATGATACACTGATTAACTATTTACCAATTTATTTAAATATTGATCATATTGCCCATCCCATACCAAAACTGTGAGACAGACTGAACCTTGAATGACTCCCTGTATAAAATACAGTCATAAACGCAACATATTTTATATATATATATTTAGACATGCTACTGCACTCAGTTCAAGCAGCACTGAGCATATAGGAGCACTATGTAGTTCTATAAATAAAAAAACAGACTGTATTTCTGTATATGTTTCTCTGCATACTTAACTACTATTATCCTCCTTTCACCCTGTTCTTCAATGGTCAGGACGCCACAGGATAGACCACCACAAAGTGGCTATTATTTGGGGTTTTTAATTATTTGGGTGAGATTGACAGAGTGGTGGTGTGTTAATTATGTTGTATTGGTATAAGTGGATCAGATGCAGCAGTGCTGCTGGAGTTTTTAAACACCTCAATGTCTCTGCTGGACTGAGGATAGTTTACCAACCAGAAATATCAGCCAGCAGTGTTCTGTGCACATTATTAAAGGACTAAAAGATGACCAACTCAAACTGTGCAGCAATAAATTCAGAGCTTTTGTCTCTGACTTTACTTTATCCACAACGTGGAGCAGCTACTGTAGGTAAGAGTGTGTAATAAAATGGAGGACAGTGAGTGATTAAACACAGTGTTTAAAAACTCCAGCAGCACTGCTGTATCTGATCCAGCACAACACACACTAACACCTCGCTAATCAGTGGTAATTACTGCAGTGCAGAGAATAATGACCTACCATTCAAATAATAGATGTTCTATGGTGGCCCTGTTGGATCCTGACCAATGAAAAACCGGGTGAATGAGGTATAATAAAGCATGTAGAGAACGGATTGGCTATAGTCTATAACTATACAACTACAAACTGCTCCTATATACTCAGTGGAGCTGATAAAATGGACAGAGTGTAGAAACAAGAAGGTGTGGCTGGCCAGTGTCTATATACAATTATAAATACTCTTTTGTGTTCTTAATATGTCTTATATGTACACATATACAGGACCTACTGCTACTTGAGTAACATATTACTCTTTAAAAAACATCCTGAAGGGAGTCATTTCCGTTTCAGCTGCAATCACTCATTCCTGTCTGTCCAACAAGTCCAATCAGCCTCTCAGCCAGGACACTACCAAACACAGCCTACAGGGGGAGCAATGGCCAAGCACACATACAGATAACAGCTGCATGCATCTGTGACAACACAACTCCCCCATCTCTCGCCATATACAAACACAATCATTCCCATGACATGCTCAGACAAAAGAAAAGGGCAAATATGAAAAAAGAAAAATAATAATAATAATAAAGGACAGGGAGGAGACTGGCAAACACAAAAATAATGAAAAAAGGGGATGATCAGTAAAACAGCGAGTCCCATGACTTTGCTTCTGTTGTTACGGTCTTTTAAATAGCTGTTACTGGTCCTTGCTTTGAAACTGGATTTAGGTAGAACATGATTATGTAATCATTTACTGTTCAGGTTTAGACGGAGCTTAAAGGCTGACGCACATATTTATATACGAATTCAGTACACTTAAATGAAATTGATAAAAAAAAAACTGAAATATTTATAGATGTGATTCATACATACAACAGGATAAAACTTTAGCCTCATGAATTTTCAGAGTATAGAAATTCAGATCCATAATATTACGATTTTAGAAATTTATACCCATAATTTTTGCGATTTTAGACATTCAGATCCATAATTATTCTGATTTTAGAAATTTATACCCATAATTTTTGCGATTTTAGACATTCAGATCCATAATTATTCTGATTTTAGAAATTCATATCCATAATTTTCCGATTTTAGAAAATCAGATGCATAAATCAGATTATAGAAATTCAGGTTAATAAATTTTATATTATATTATAGAAATTTATATCCATACATATTGAAATTTTAGAAATTCAGATTCATAAATGTTAAGATAAAACAAAAATCAGAACAATGAATTAAAACTTCATACAACTAAAACTCAGACATCCAAATTCAGGCCAGAGGTGAAACATCCGGGCTTTACAAATTCTATGATTGAGTGATTGAACGCACCATCTAACCACACCATCTAACATCCTACTTAAAATTTGTTAGATTTAATACTGAAACATTTTAATTTATGAATAGGAATTTTCTTAATCGAAAAAAGAATGGATAGCATAACATTTTGCTCCTGAATGTTTAAAATCAGAAAAAAACATTAATATTTAAAATCCAATTGTATTTTAAAATATTTTTTCAAAAGCAATTTTCAGCACCTTGCAAATTCAAAATATTATTATTATTATTATTAAAAAAATTAAAGCATTAAATATTGCAAGTTTATTAAGTAATATTAAAAGTAAAACGTATTTAAATGTACAAAATGCAGATACAAATATTGCCAGCTTTTAAGCTCCATATATATGTTGCATATGTTAAGAAGCTATAGAAGACTTTTGGGCCATTAAGGAAAAATTAGGTCCTTCAATGTATTGACTGGTCAGGCCTGGAACATGTCTGCATGCTTTTTTTTTCTCTTCACACACTGAAACATGATACCTGTGTATATAGTGTGTGTGTGTGTGTGTGTGTGTGTGCTGGCCAGAGAACCTGCTAGCTTGGCTGACTAATGCTTCTGCACTTGAAACCGAATCAACTAGCATCACAAGGTTACGGCCAGAGCGTCGTCGTCCGGGAAAACCCTGCACCTAATGCAGCTATTAGAGCACTTCCAGGAAGCCTTTAACGCAGGCACATGGACCTCTGGTTTCTATAGAAACAGCCAGGGGGTCATTTACTCTCGGCCAATCAGAGGTAGGCATTTGAGGCGGTGGCTTGGTTATGGCAGAAATGTGTTTCAATGGCCTTATTGTGAGGACCACCAGCTGACAAAGGGGTCACTGAAGACAGTAAAGCTGGAGATAAAAGTGAGTGAATGTGAAGGGCAGGCTTTAGAACAGTTCACACAACTTTCCCAAGCACAGAACATTCTCTCAAACAGCCTTGTTTATGCAGTTACAGATACTGCATGATGTATTATTCCTTATAAAAACAGCCCAAATGTAGGGAAAAAAGGGAAATTTGAGTAAATCGTTGTATTTTATCATATTTTATCTTATTTTTAAAACTCAACATAATCAAGAGTACTAATATGTAAACAGTGGTGGTGATTGTTAATGACGAAATTGCATATCATATTGTACTATTAAATCTGGACCTGAGTTGGGGCCTTTAAAATCACGTTTAAGAAGTTCATGCAAGAAGTTTTAGGGCAAAACGGAGCCTAAATAAATATTTTCTTTGTAGGAACTGCAACCTATGATTCCCATCACCATACAGTTTCACTACAGTGAACAATTTTAGGCCAGACCACTCTAAAAGGCTTGCATTAAAAAAAAACTGTAAGAACCAAGCACAAATTTAGAAAAAGCCAGCACTGCCTCAGGGACGAAGTCAAAACACGGCCTGCTAACCCACATCTCCAGTGGCATGGCTTTTCCATGTGGACTTAAATACATTTGAGCTTAAATGGACCTTCTATTTTTAAATCTGTTTACATTATTTTAATGTGTATATTCCTAAAAAAAAAATGGATCAAAAATTAAATCAATAGTAAATAGGTCGAAATGGTTAAAGGAAAGGCCTCTCAGGATTCAGTCAAATCAGATACAAATTAGTACAAGTCTCTGCTGACGGCTGGGGTCCGTTGGGAAAAGAAAAACTTCCCATAGAATAAATAAGCAAATCCCTGCTGTGCAATTTGGCACGTCAACAACACAAAGCAAAATGAACACATCAAACTAAAACAGCACAATAAATAAATAAAACCCAGTGATTATGTGGACAGTCCCTTTCCATGGCCCTTGGTGGTCTTTTATATTTTTTAGAGCAAATTCTGGTTTGTGGATCGGAACAATTTTGGGATAACTAATGAAAGAGGTAGATGGAAGAACATAGTTCAATCCAAAAGCTCTTTTTAGAGACCTGCTAATTAGATCATAATATCTCTGAATAAATATCACTTTCAGAACCTTTAATCAAATAAAATAGTGCACTTTACTGTGTGAAATAATTATCCAGTATTTTTCAACGTAATCTCTGTTGTGATTTGACAATACAGTCAATTAAAATAGCATTTTTCTTGATACATTAGTTAGTTCTGGTTTCGCACTGATGTTTAGTGAGCACATGAAATAAATAGGGACATCCTGATCCTGTCATCATCACGTGGGCTGTGTCTTACTATAACTGAAACTGATTGGTTGGCAGAACGTTGGCAGCTCAGTGAGATTCTGAGATTTTAAATTACTCAGAAACATGTTTTCACACTGCAAACAAACTGTTTCATGGTTCAGAGCAACTGTTCTAGAGCAAGAACATTTCTTTTGATTGGATCAAATTTTGGTCTTTTAGTCGTAACCATGGTTTGACGAAAAGTCTGAAAGTCTGGACCAAACAAGATAGGTCCAATGGGTTATTGCTTAAGTAAGGGTAGAGAAACTTGCTGTTTGGCGTTGTGACTAAGTGTTCACATATTTGCCTGTGTGCTACACGTATTACTATATATTACTGGAGGCTTCCATTAGAGGGCAGGTGTCTCTGGTGATCGGTAGTTGCTTAACAAATCCCCCATTTGGTGCATTCCTCTCTTTGTTTTTCGGGAATATTCCACAATGTGTGGGTGTAGCGGTCTTGAATTCCCTTCAATTTCAATTTACATGTTTCCAGATTTAAAAATGATGCTAATCTCTTGCCAGCTCCTCAAAACTTTCCATTAGTCTAATGCACTGCCCCTAGCGGTTTGGTGTGCACTGCACCTTGCGCATGTGTCACGTTCATTTCTAAAGGATGTGCACATCTAACGCTGCAAACGAATGTAGGATACACCATTAAGGCAACCATCATGCCTCCTCAAACATGTAGTTAACAGCAAGCATATCTGTACCCTAATAATCCACTGGCTTTATAATGTTTGTGAGTTTTGAGAAGGAAACTGAATACTGTCTATGTAAATGGAAAGGCATTTTGATATTAGGTTTTTATTGTAGATTTTTTGTAACAGTTCTAATCTTTAAGAAACCCATTTCAATTGCAAGATTTTGAAATTAGATGCTTTTAGATGAGTTTTTATTCAATTATATAACTATATTTCTATAACTGAAAGTGAATTAGTCAGCAAGCTATGCAAAGTGTGTTGGCTTGACTGTAGACAATAAACTTGTTTTTTTGTGTTTGTCGAATCAGTACCCATAAAGCTAGAGGGAGTGCCCAGCTGACCAATGGGAAGGGGAAACTGAATGACCTTCACTTAAATGACAGAAGTTTGGCACTGTGCAGTCTTTTGGCAGGAACCAGGAAAGGGTGGAGGAAGGGAACAGTAGGGGGTCGAAATGGGTGAAATAGTGGTTAAAAAAGCTGAATGGTAAAGGGTGCGGGTTCTGAAGCATCCCGGGACGAGCTGGAAGAGGCGCTGGGAGAGGTATGATGAATTTACCTGTGCCACCCCTGTGACTGTAAGAGCCACACCCTCCGCTGTCTCAACATCCTCACACTTGGGCTGCAGGGTCATAATCTCTAGGGTTATCCTGTTGGGAGACGCAAAGAAAGGGAAGAACAAAACAAAAAAAAGTTTGGCTATGGTGGTCTAAGGGAAGAAATGGAGGGGACAGAAGGAAGGAAAGAACGAAAAGAACAGATAAAAGGAACACAAAAATAACACAAATCTGGAAAACAGAAATGTGGTGGTACAGAGTTTACAGAAAACAACAACAACAACAAAGCATTCGTTCACTCCAGACAGAGGCTCCAAGGGCACTGGCTGTAGACTTTGATTGAACGATCTGGGCTGAGGTTTGTAGAGAATTCTCAATCCAATCATAAGTAATAGTGTTTATTAGAGATGCATGATATCTGCTTTAATGGACAAAACTGATATTACATAATGTATTTACTGAACTTCAGCAGAGCAAGAGTGTTTTAGCGAAACTGGGCTAAAGTGTCTTTTTTTATTTACTACATTTTTATCCAGGTCTGGGGATGTAATGATTTTTTTTTTCTGATGATTCAATAATATTAAATGCAATATAAACATGTAAGTATGTACGGGGGTCAGGTTGCATAAGGAGAATACACTGAACTTTATTTAATTATTAGGGTAAAGAATGTAATTTCACAAGTATGCGTGCCATCAAGAAACATTAAGCTGTTGGATTTGCATGGTATTGTGGGAAATGTAGTGATTTAAGAGTATAGCTATCTATGGTAAATGTGCTCTTGTTTGCCCCTCCAGCCCTCCTGTTCCTTCTCTCATTCTTCTCTCTCACTATTTATTCTTTATCACTCACTGTTCTCACCTTTAAATTGAAATGACAGAAAATAAACAGGTAAATCATCAATTTGCTGACTTTAACACCTTATTTTAACTCAGGAAAGTATGGTAGAATGGATGTGGATAATGTGTCAGTGTTTTGTGAAGCACATTGAACATGCAAAATTTTGGGGGTCCATATAGCTTCTAATTTTACATTCACTGCATTTCTGGGAAGGATGACATACTTCTACATTTATATCTAAACTTATAGGACTTTTTTCTATTTTTATTGTATATTCACATAGGCAAAAAATTCACATAGACGATATGATCATGCACCCCTAATTTTGTAAAGCAACTGTAAGTGTGAAAATCAATGCAATGGATTTTTGCCAAAAATATCTATATATTTTTTTTTATTCAACCCCAATATAATTCTGATCAAGCAAAGTCCTTCAGCCAGTGCATGTGGACGTTCAGCAGTTCGCTGCGCTGCATGACGGTGTAGCCAAAGCCAAAAGCATGTTAGTGACAGCTGACTCTCTCTCCCCTTCACTGCAGAAGAAGACAAACAGAGAAAATGCACTCGTGTGTGCATGTTTGTGTGTGTGTGTGTGTATATAAAGACAGGTCAGAAAAGAACAGACCAGCACACACTCGAGTTAGCACTCGCATCTCCAAAAGCAGCCTCTCCTGTTAGTCCCTGTCTCCACCATTGTTAGGCCTGAGTCAGTTGCTTTCGTTTGTCTGTTCAGTTTTTTTTTTTTTTTTTTGGCTTGCTTCGCCTGGGTTGCATTACCTGAGCCACCCCCGTCACGTCCAGGGGGACGCCCTCCGAGGTCTCGATATTTTCACAGCGACACAGGATGGTCATTACTTCCAGAGAAAGTCTATGCAGGCAGGCAGATGGGCAGGCGGGGGGCGGACAGGAAAGGGGGAGGAGTTAACAGGAGAGGCAGGACAGCACAATATTATCAAAGCATTAAAAGAATCATTTTAGGGTTGGGAGGTGGGGTGTAAGGGGTTAGGAGTCAAATATTAGAAAAAGTCAGATTAGCTTGCAACTGCAATGTGTACTTGTGTAACATTCAACAAGTGATGTGTCAATCTAATAAAGGCAGAAGCACTACAACTACAGAAGCCTTTACAATAATCCGTAAAACATCATGACATCATATGTCAGTGTTTGAGATACTACCCAACTAACCTTCTATACACACACTTCGCCAACATGTATTGCCATGTTGCTTGCATTAGCCACAGCATGTCAAAAGCACCTAAAAATCTTTAAACTAAGCCCCCAACTAGATACACCATCAACCTAACCTTTTAAAGAAACATTTCAACCCGAAACACACTCCAAATATCGTAAAATATGACTATAAATGGTTCCAAAATACCAGTTTTTACACTTAATACACGAGAAACATATTTACCAACCATACAAACCAATCCCATTTCTACTGCACCGTTGGTAACACTGTTATTCAGAGTGTATTAAAGTGGTAAAAAAATAAAGAGAGTTTTAGTTGTAGTCTTGAAGTGATCCAACACTGGGTTATGATGGGATGGTGTTTTATCCACTAGGCCAGTGGTTCTCAAACATTTTAGACTATGTACAAAAAGTCTAAAAGTCATCCACAGGAACATACGAACGCTGTTGGATATCTTGATGTCAATGTGAAACGCAATAAATCATAGAATGTAAATGTATACTTCAAATTCCAATAGAAATGCTGCAAAATGGCGTTCATTTTGAAGTTTATGGCATTTGGAGATACAATATGTCAATGAAAGCAGATAAATTCCTAAGACATAAGGCCTATCCAGATGGATTTAGTTTCTCAGGGGGTCCTGGGGTAATTTTTTTCCGTCTGGAACGACCATCTTTTACTCAGACGTCCTTTGAGAAAATTGCAGGCTGAATTATCTGTTTTTCGCTGAACTCCGTGGTCCTTCGGTAATTTTAGAAATCTCTAAGTTTTGTCACTTCGCATTTAATAAAGCAGCTATTTGTCTGCCATGCATGCCATGTCTGCCATGCACTGTAATTCCACGTTTCCAGGGAAATCCACATAAACACAACAGCGAGTGGAAATGGAGGAGCTAATGAACGCCATATCCTATGACCAAGAAAGCCAAAAAACTCACTGGTCCTCCTGTTTTTTCAATTGCAGTCTGGATGCAGGAGTTTTATTACTGAGTAAAAATGTAAAATATTTTTTTTTACAGACGTCCCCCTAAAAACGAATCCCATCCGGATAGGGCTTTAGATCATATCCTGGTACCCATGTGTTTTTAACTGTATAATCTTTTGTTTTTGATACATTCAAAACATGTATTTGGTGGTGTACCATCTTGGTGTGCTTCACATACCACCAGTGGTCCACATAACACAGTTTGAAAACCACTGCATTAGGCTATTCAGTGACTTTACATGTTATCACTTTTGGGTTTCCATTTGGTGTAACATGCTACAACTCACGTGACCACTACTATCCTGAGAACACTCACAATACATCCAAATTTTTTATCTGAAACAATCAATAAACAAATAAATACCAACACAGCGTGCCCAGAACAGCTACACATGTACAAATTCACAATCAACACTGAAAACTCCTTTTTGAATTGCAAATTTACCACATTTTCTGCCTAATCCCATAACTAGCAACGCCTCCAACACTAGGAGGGTTCATAACAGCACATGCTCAGATGAGACTGTGGCTCTCCATCTCGAAAACAACAGCTAAAAGATTCCTGTGCTGACCAACATAACAGTATGAGTTAAGTAGGGAGGACATTTCTAGGAACAAAACATCCCACAATGACAGACCTCATCAAATATGCAGCAATAAATCTTTAGGAGCTTCAGGCCATAAACAGCTAAAGCATGGCTTAGTGGTACAACGCTAGAACACCAGTTTAATTTTCATCTGTCAAACGGTAGACACAGATGGGCATCATTGAGTGTGGCCATGCTGCAATGTACTCCAAAGCAGTCTGAAGAATTGAAGAGCTTGATAAGCAGCAGGATAAGTTCATGTCAGCACATCCTTCTTTTTACCAGACAGGTGTTACTAAATCTGTACTAAACAAGCAAAGTAAAAGAAATATACCAAAAAAATAAATAGATAACGCAGCCTGGATTACTGCAAACATCTACTGTAAGATATGTAAATGATTACAGGTGGGTTGTGATTAGACACATCAGGGCATAAAAGTGCTTTAACTGCTGCCATAAAAAAGGTCCCCACAGGCTATTTTGGGTAGTGCACCTCAGAGTGAGAGACTGTAGAAAAATCTGCTCAGCGGCAAATCGGGATCTCGGCACTCGCTCAGTCCTGTAGTGTGAACTACTGAAAGCAAAAATTTGGCATGCTAAATATTTGACCCAGTCAGCAACTAGGAGTCAGGAGCAGCGGCTACCCACAGCCAACGAGATCACAGGAAGAGAGAACCTTTGTCTGACCACTTTCTGTTTCCCTGTTATTTTAGTAAATTACTGTTAAACACCTCTTTAAATGGGGTGAACAAAGCTAAAAGCTAAAAATCCTAATTAAAAAATAGTGACTAACTTACCTAAATATTTCTGAAATCTCTCGCTATCTTTAAGAAACTCCTGAAGACAGAGCTCTTCAAAGAGCACTTACTCTCTTAAGACCTCTAACACACTAACTACTTCACCCTCCTTCACTTCTCTATCCCTTATTTCCCTTCGACCTCCTTTAAGCCCTATCTAAAAATGTTTTACCTTTAACTTCTATTATTTTTGTACTTGACTATTGTAAGTCGCTTTGGACAAAATGTAATGTAATGTAATGTAATGTAATACAATTTTCCTTTAAGAAAGCGTGCCTGTAAACCTAATTTTTTCTACAGCAAACAGGCTTTAGTCAGTAAAGATGCTAGCATTACTGCTATGACATATGAGCAGCTCTGCAATCTGTGTGGTCTCAAAAACCTCTCTTAAGACCATAAACGGTAGTGTAACCAAATTGTTCTCAGCTTTATCATTAACAGGGGCAGTGCAGCCTTGTTTATCTACAGCCTAGAGTATTATTACAACTACAGGCCTCTGGCTAGAGCTGATGTGGCATTTGACCTGCATGTGATCCAGCAGAGGAAATGAAACAGATGGGCTCTGGATTGAAGAAAAGCTGATATGTTACAGAGGAACAGAGGGATATCTAAATTACACTCAGAAAAGAGGATCATTTCTACTACACTATTGTTATTTAAATGACAAATATGCCACAGGTACAGCTGGGCAACATGGTATTTTATGATACTTTTTATTTTATGATACTTTTAAGACATTTTATTGCCATGTATTGTAACAGAAAACATGCATCAACATGCATCAGTGGAAAAGACTGCTATTTAAATGCTGTTTTGTAAATGTTATACAGTTTTGGCTGTACATCATCCAATTAAACTGTTTAAAAAGTTTACACTTTCTGTATTTAAATAAAACTGCTAGGTCATTGTTCTTAAAGCACTGATGTCCTTGATGTGCTTAAAGAAGTATACTGTCAACACAACAAGGAAAATGATATTACATTGTCCGTCATGTATTTTATACACGCCAGAAATGAAATGATGAACTATTGGTAATTCATGCTAAGGTGGTCATGTCCTATTGACCTAGACTTGTAAGGCAATTATGATGAAAAATGCAAACAATACTGCCTAAATTACTGTTAGATAATGATCCGAGTGAGATTTGAGTGTAAAAAGTGGTTTATCATTATCAAGGTCACTGAAACTGCTTCACATTTCCAGCTCCCATCACTGGTGGAATCACCCCCTTGGGGTCCTTATCACTGGCTTTTTGTGGTCAGCACTGCCACCATGGCACTAAATGACTAAAACAGATATTAAAACCAGCTTTTAAAAGCCAATCATGATGTAAAAATGTTTGTGGCAGACGTTATTCAGTCAAGAACAAGAGGACTACATTTTGTTTTTTTTGTTTTTTATGAAAGAAAGCTTTTAAGTGTATTTAGACATATCTAATTAAATAAATGGCATGTTTTCTTTTATAATTATCTTTAAACACTTTAAACAAATATAAATAACATTTTAAATGTACTCCAGTCCAGTAGTTCCCATAGTCAATGGTTATTCACATTTTTATAAAATCAACAAATGATTATATATTTTTAAAAAATATATATATATATTTTATATAACTTTAGAAGCACAGTTAATTTTTTTCAGAATTTCTGTATAATTTATTTGTTAATAAACATAATTTAATGTCACTAACAAACATGCTTTATTCTTAAAATAAAGGAAATTCTTTACAATAATGCAAAAATGTTTGGCACAGTTCACACAGCAGTTCTCACCTAATCATAATGTTTTAATGGCTGTTAACACTTCTTTTTAATGTGGTCTATACACCTGACGTTCGTCTAAACATTTCCTTATCCATTAACTGACATGCGCAAAAGAGCAATGCTTTGTGTGACCCGCTCTTTTCAGCAGGCATTTATGAAGAATTGTACTTATGTAAAATTTGGCTGCTTAGACACATCTACTGACGCTAAGTGGCTGCACTGCCCCTATCGTTTTTGTTTTGTTTAATAAAAATTATTTGAATGTACTACACTCCAGTAGTTCCCATAGTCAATGGTTATTCACATTTTTATAAAATCAACAAATGATCATACATTATTTAGAACAATACCAAATTATATTTTATATAACTTTGGAAGCACAGTTTTTTTTCCAGAATTTCTGTATAAAAAATAAATTAAATGTACAACACTGCAGTAGTTCCCATAGTCAATGGTTATCCACATTGATTTTATACAAATATCAACAAATGATTTTATAATTTGGTATTTCTTAAATTAAAGTGCACCTTGTGTACGCATCATGTTCATTTCTAAGGACACGCACAACCAACAAACCAACCAGACACAGGATACACAACGCAGCCGTTATGCATATATGAACGCTCAGTAAACGGGTCAACCCGAGTAGGATGGGTTCCTCGGACTGAGTCTTGGTTCCTTCCAAGGTTTCTTCCTCTTAAAGGGAGTTTTTCCTTGCCACTGTGTCACCATAAAATTGGCATCTCTGTGGTGCTGCTCATAAGAGGCGTGGACCTGTTTTTCCTGTAAAGCGGCTTTGTGACAACCTTTGTTGTAAAAAGCGCTATATAAATAAAATTGAATTGAATTGAACTGAGTAAAGAGAAAGCATATCTCTAGCCTTATGCTGAAATATTGGGAAAGTGCTGAGAAAATCTTTTATTTATTTTATTTATCTTGAGGATATTCACTACATGCACAAGTGGATTTTAAACAATTAAACCCTACATTAAACCTTTTCTTATCAAAGATCAACGACAAACTCCTTAACTCAACTAGACAAAGCTGTATCCGTGGTAGAAACACACTGCAGACCACTGCTGTAGACTCTGGTCTTTTCACATCTGCTACCAAGCAAGGCTCCCCCTCCCCACTCCATCTCGGCTAATCAGATCAATGTGACACTAACAGCAGCCACTAAGCAGATTGCTTTCTGAGGCAGTAAGATGGAGGAAGGAAGGGCCTCTCAGCCACACCCTAAACACAGGCCTCAACAGCCTCCCTCCTCCATAACCAGGAACAAGCTCAGCTCTCCAACACTCTCCATTCAGTCCAATGAGGAACCTCACGATACGTCAAACGCTCAAAACTAACCACTTGCTCCTCCTCTCAGCTGATCTGAACGAGAAACTCCTGCCGTCTGCAACATTTCTTAGTGGCAGTGTCACATCCTTTCTAAAACACCACTTTACACTCCTAATAACTTGATATGATTGGACTGTTTTGCTCTTTTTCCTTTTCTTTTTAAAATCACACCGGCGGAAACTGGACACAGAACTTTAGATTTAAATCAGAGATTAAACACACAGAGTGCATTTACATTCCAATAATAACAGTGGAAAATCAGATTTAGGCTATAATCCATTTAACCCACTTACAAGCCCTTCAGCAATTTAGTAACACGAAACCTTTGGGTCTGTAGGAGTCCATCTATAATCAGGTTTCAGCCTAAATATAAAATGAACTTTGACTTTGACTTTTGAAAATCTAAAGTCATTTAGTGTTGATTTGCACTTGGTCAATAAGCCCAAAAATGCACATGCCAAATAAATTTCTCTACTGACAATTGGAAAATCATACGGCTCCAATTTGCACATAGTTTCATGTCTAAAATCAGTGTTTAGTGTGTATTGTTTTCAGAGACCCTATATTTTCTTCAGTTCTTTTTTCTAAATATGTGCTAAAAACACGGACATGCCAACTGTCAGGGGATATATGACAAGTTACACATCACATGAGTTTTCAATGGCCTTTGGAAGCTAAAGAATGGTGCACTGGTCTGTAGGTTGTATGCAAAGTCTCCTGAATAGACTAAACTCCTAAACGGACAATTCTAGCCAGACACTGCCAGTCATGATCATTACCACCAAGTAGCCTACATTATGTAATTCCAAGGACACATTCCATCCTCCTCATCTCTCCATCCACTACAACTAACTTTCAACACATTCCAGCCTGTAATTTTCAACACAGTGATCCACAAAGACCTCTTTCACCGAGCAGTAAAGCTTAGGATCCCAGCAAACGCGTTCAAGAGAGAGACAAGGGTGAGTCGAACAGAGAGCAAGGCGGGTTAGCAGCGCACACGCAGAGCAGGCATTTAGAGAGATTGAGATTTAGAGAAACTGGAAACCAAAGAGCAATGGTGTAGAAGAATGTTTCAGTAATATTACAGCAACATGTTACATTTGTGATATGCAAAATACAGTGAAATATACATACAGACCATTTAAGAACTTTTTAAGAGCGTGTATCATCAAAAATATATTCTAATGCTATTTAAATAAGGAAAAACAATATTAAAAAGATTGAACTATTAAAAGAAGTATTGATATTCTTTCAGTTCTGTAAAATCAAGCTAAATTAATAAATAAATAAATAAATAAATAAATACATAAGCAGAGGACAGTTATGTGGTCTTTTTAGCCTCCTAATTGACATTCCATGGTATTGATCTTCATGTATTACTTCATACCTAGACATTGACTAATCAGTGTTTTTGATCACTGTTACAAAAGTAGCCAGTGCTATTATGCTATTCGTCAACTATAAGTGTTGTAGTAATAATAATGCGTGTCCAAGTTCATTGAAGTTCACCTGCAAAAAATTGCTGACAAAAAGCTAATATACCTGAGCTTTTAGAGCAAGGCTGAACACTATTAGACCTTGCAGTAATATTAATAGTGTTTGTTTTTCCAAGCACTACTGTGTGTGTGTGTGTATGTGTGTGTGTGGGAAGATCAGTGAGCTGATGAAGTGTGTGTAAACACAGTCTGTGGAGGGCTGAACAGGCTCCAGCTCTCATACTTTCATCAACTAGTGGCTACTATTTAATAGCTGCTAAAATGTTGTAAAAATACATATGTGCTTTGATATAATGACTATCTACATCTAAAAGTATTTGACATATATATTTTTTTTATCATAGGTGAACAGGACTTGATTAAAAAAAGTAATCTTTAAAAACAGTTGATTCTAGATGTTGTGGTGAGGTCTTCTAAGGTCCATGAACATTATATTTGCCTTTCCTTGACCTAAAATCACATTGCTGTCTTAATCTGCTTTATGGAAATGAATTAATTCTAGTGCTAGGCACCTGCTTAGAGGAGCCAATAGCTGCTAATTCCATTGTGGTTTATAGGGTAATAATAATAGTGAGAAACAGAAGAATAGTGAGAAACAGCAGAATTAACAAAATGTCCTTACTTCTGTATGTCGGTGAGGAGACACCATGCCCAGGCCCATCCTCCTACTGTGTAGGTCTTCTGGTCGGATCCACAGCACCCACCTATGAAAACAAACCAATGAAAAATTCCATGAACCTACAGTGGTGGAAATTTCCCTAAGAACTAAGATGCTCATGACAACAACTGCAAAATTATTCTAGTCTTCTTGGCTTTATTTCTTTGACTTTCTCTGTTCTTTAACTCAATTTTAAAAGAGCAGCACAGCATTTTCCAAAGGATAGTTTCTCAGTAGTGGTGGCAGACCCATATTTCACACCCCTCCCCAACCTTTTACACGACTCCCTTTAGTCAGGGAGAGCTGCTAAATGTCAAGATCAATTTCATTTTTAAACTCAACTCCCATAAATGTAAAGAATTTTAATTAAAAGAAAGTGTTTAGCATCACTTATCATGCATTACATACAGCAGGTTTTCCAACTTAAAGATATGAGCTGTACAGGGCTAGGATAGTAATGCTAGCTGAGCTGAATTAACCATGGCATTTGTGATCTATTGTGGCTTTTTGTGGTGTCTATATGGCTTTAATTTAAAATTACAGTTTGTGGTGAGCTATACAGTAAAGCTGCTCGATATTGGAAAAAATTTACATTGCAAATGTTCTTTTTTTTTTTTTTCTCGACGATACACCTGCGCGTTGTCTTGCGTCCGGACTGATACAGAGTCAGCGTCAAGCATTCAAAACAACAGTAATCAGCCCTTTAATTAAGCATTTAAATGGCTTTTTAAAAGGTAAATAAGCGTTTTTTTCTGCAATTTAAAGCGTGAATTCAGCTGTAACTGTAAATATATACGCAAAATTGTAATGGACTGAGGGGCTGCTCCTCCCCCTTGCGCTCCCCCTCTCTCTCATGCTTCTCAGGCAGCAGCAGCCTGTCACTCACATAGACACTGATAGAATTCTGCCCATAACAAATTATACTTTAACTCTTTCACCCTCTCCTATTATATTTTAACTCTTTCACCCTCTCCTATTCCCCCAATTGTGGCTCCATCATGTCTGCTACAAAACTTGACCATTCATCTCTGCAGGGACCCAGATTGTTATCTGACCATTTGTCTCTGTAGGGACCCTCATCGTCTATATGCTAATTTATCTGACCATTTGTCTCTGCATGGACCCTCATACCCCCCATTAAAGTAACCACCCTGCAGTGTTCAAAGCAGGATTCCAATGTATATAATGCCCCCTCAAAATATCCCTAGTTAGATTGCTTCTGATCGACTGACTGAGCTGTGCCCGTGTAGATTTTCTGTCTGCACGTGAATAAACTCAAGTCAACTCTGAAGCCGTCTCCTGACTCCTGAATCGGACACCTGGTTCCTGAAGGCCGAATTTCTAACAACACAGAGACAACGCTGTGTATCTACACCTTGAGTCAAGAATCAAAACATTGCAGCATGACATGTTTGATTTAATGGTCTTAAGTAAAATTGCATGCCCTGCAATGTGACTACTGCGCATGTGCACATCGCAATGACAATGCTTAAATAACACACCCTACTATACAATACATTGCAAATGTTGTTTTCATCTGTAAAACATCTTAATGTTAGCTAGTTCAATTTACCTCTTTAAACTCATGACAACTATTACAATTCTAAAGCCGCAATAACAATAACTGTGCCACTGCAAAATACAACACTGGATGATGCCCCAAAAACTATGCAACTTTTGACGTATTACTTTTTGTCTAGTGTTTTGGCCCATTTCTTTTTTTAATGTACATTCGCTTTTTATCTCCCAACATCTGAAGGTTTAACAATCATTTGTGTATTTTTTTTTTATCCTACGCTCATACATCTATTCAACTGAAACACTTTCACTGGGCACATCAGCACCTCCTGAAAATCCCCCCTCCCCCCAATCCACGCTTGCATTTGTGATTTCTGTACCACACAGGCTTGTGAAAGTAGGTCTCCTATGAGTATGTCTCACCAGTGCAGAACCACAATGTCTGCAGAACCACAAACAGAAAGACGTGCAAATCAAAATCAATGTTTGATGCTTCAAATGGTTAGCGCTAGTGAAGAAATGTGTGTTCTTGCAACAAACACAAGTGTATTCGCTACCGTCAGGCTGTGGTAGGCTGTGATTGTGTATGGCGGGTGTAAAAAAAAAAAAAAAAAAAAAGAATTTCACACAGTAACATGTCCTGGTTTATCACCAACCTAGCAGTATGTTCGTTACATTGCCTATATTTTGCAGTGGAGGCACGCCGCTGACAAAAATGACTGCTGATGCATCAGTATTTTCTGAAATGTCATTAAATTGCAATTAGTCAACTCTGCAAATGGCTTTTAATTAAAAAATATGTTGAACCCAAATCTAGGACTTATCTTTAAGCAAGAGGGAAAGTAAAAAGAAAGATAGAATGAGGAGAGAAGAGAGAAAGGTAAATTATACTAGCTTTCATTCAAAACCACTGTTTATAATAGAGACACAGGAGCTTCATGATTCTGAACACCACAACATGCAACCCAGCATTTTGACAATACTGCATTAAATTAAAGCCATATAAACACCAAAAAAAGCCACAGTAGATCCCATGTAATGGAATTTTCACAGAGAAAGAAATCCCGTCTTTTGTTAAACAAACAAATACTAAAACTAAGTTAGCTACTCTATCATTACTATACTAGTCCTGTACAGCTCGTATCTTCCAGCTGAAATACAGACGGTTTGTTAAAAAGGTAGTAAACTGAGTAAACTGATACAAAAGCATGATACTTTTTAATTTTTCATTTTGGTTCAATGATCTGTGTGTATTTTTAATCCAGAATGCAGAGTAATCCTTAGTAAATGCCTAAGATCAGGTCATGTCTGTGGACCCTCCGATCACTCCATATGCACACAATGTAATGTTATGTTATTTATTTTTTCTGTGTTTAAGCTCATGGCTGAAATAAAACTGAAAAACCTCAATGCAAACCACATCCTGGTTTGTTTGCTGGAAACCTGCCTGCCTGTCTGCAAAGCAAAGCCAATTGTTTTGTTCCTCCCCTGTGGTCTAGAAGAACGGAAGTGAATGGAATAATTGTCACAGCATAAGAGAAAGTCAGTTAAACTTCTGGGATAATAAATCTTGTTTAGTGAGGAAGCAAAAGTGATTGTGAATCAAGTTCACTAGCTTGTGTACGTTCAAATGAAAGTGAAAACAGGTGCACTGGAGAAAAAAACAGCAAGACAATCCCCAAAAAGAAAAACGCTTAACCTTCCTGACCGATTCTTCTCTAGATTTAAGTTTTGTTTGTGTCCTTGTCACTACTGGTAGCACTGTGGCAGTACCTCCAGCCCTTTCGGCATGGAGGAGATACCAGAACACAGGCCTTTATATTAGGAGGAGGAGCACTCCCAGAGCCCTACAGAATGACCTTCAGTGGACTACAGGTGTGCATGTTTCTCAACAAACTGTTAGAAACAGACTAAGTCTGGTTGGGATGAGACCCTGGTGTCCTCTATTCGGCCATTGGTGGCAACTGCCAAAAAACAAAAGCATTGCTTGGTCCACCACTGGCACAGGTTCACACTGAGATGTGAAAGGGTCTGGACATGCCGTGGTGAAAAACACTTTGTATTGTTACTTAAGTAGAATTTTTTATTATCTTTACTTTACTGTAGTAATTTTTTTTTTTAACTTTTCACTTCAACTCCTTACATTTTCACACAATTATCTGAACTTTCTACTCCTTACATTTTAAAAACAGCCTTGTTTCTCCTATTTCATTTCAGCTCTTTTTCATTCCATCTTCTCATTGTTTAATAAAACCCCTATCCAGATAAATCTCTCCATCCAGTGAATCTGAATGTGATTGGATGTAGAGAAGTATAAACGTATACCATTCTGACTCCCTATTGGTTCATATGCAATCAATCCCACCTTCACACGTCACGTCACACACCCAGCAAGAACATAGCAGACGTATGTAGCCTAGTATGAAGATGATCCGTGCAGAGACTCAAGAGAACTCCAGACAAACTACAGTCCAATTAAGCTTCTTTAATATATTTACATTCTACTAAAATACATTCATTTACAATCAGCATATATGCAGCTGAAACAGAGATTAGCCGAGTGCATCCCAAATTATATTATCAACATTAACATTTTAATATTAAAGTTTTTACGGCTTTTTAGAAAAGTCTCTGTTGCGCAGTCTAAGCTTTTGTCCTTTTGTCCTGTGTTTCCTCCTTACTTTACTATTACTTTTATACTTTAAGCAGATTTAAAACCAGTACTTTTTATTTAAAGTACTGGTTTATTTTTACTTTTATTTAAAGAGTAAAAAGATAAGAGTTCATACTTCAACTTCTACACAAGTATTTTAAACCCTAGTATCTATACTTCTACCTACAGAGTAATGAATATAGATACTTTTTACACCTTTGCCTGCAACATCATCCATCATGACCCTTTTAGTGGGTCAGTGATGATCTGAGGAGGCATGAACATCTTTCTGTTATTCAGCGAGGACTTTTAAAGGGGCCTGATTTTAAAAATGTAAAAACCCAAGCCAGTGGAGACACCAAGGCTACTCAGAAATCTCTTTTTAGTGTACAAACATTCCTGCCACAGTCACAGTTCATTTCTGGTTCACACCCCCCTCCCACACACACATAAACAGAGTGAAGTTATCGCAGAGTTTCCACTGGCACATTCTCAGCTGTCAGGCGAGCAGCAGCACTCACGGACACGAGGCAGTAAAAGGCCGGCACTGTACACATCAGTGGGTGGGTGGTGTAACTTCAGCTGGTCTGCCAATTAAAACCCTTTCCTTTTTTTTGACTCCCAGCCAGCAAGTCAGTGCAGCGGTGGGGCGGGTATCTGATTCACTACAGTAGTGTGTGCAGCAGTGTAGGAGGAGGTGCTGACTGATAAGACACACTTTGCATTCCAAGGTATTCCAAAAATTTTCACTAGAGCAATAGGCCTCCTTCACCAATATGCTTTAAAAAATGTCATTAAATTTGTTCTTTAAAAAATGTCTAAACCAAAAATAAACAGCAGATCCACAATGTTGATTTTAACTGGTTTAACTGTTCACAGCTATGCTTCTATAATGAATGATTCCACTGTCCTTGCAAACCAAACATATTCCAAATAAGAATACACTCGTAGGGCCCTATGAAATTCTTTTTTTTTGTTAGGCCTTTAATGTTCTTTTAGTTTTTTTATGTTGGTTTGTTTTTTGTTTAACATCTTTTAATATAATTACAAATCATTTTTTATGTAAATACATTTGATGTCAAACTATTGTTTTTATCTAACAAAATTAGCTTTTATAACTGTAGAAATGCATCTATGCGATGCTCTAAATCTTGGGGGCAAGTAAGACTAATGAGTACTGCTCTCTTTCCCTGACAGTAAATCTACATGTGAATTAACTGATCACAGTCTGGGCATAAATATCGCATCAGTTTTTCATCACAGAGCCTGTTTTTTAAGCTCAAAAAAAAAGAAGGGATAAAAGATGTGAGACAGTAATTCTGGCTTTTCAAACAAGTTTGAAGGTATTCTGTGTTACAGTTTTAGTTAAATTAGTGACTTTTTGGCATAATATGTTTGTTAATTTGCATTACTGACTTTTATTTTGACATATTCTGTTTGTGTATTTTTATAATCAGTGATTTGTCACACCAATACCTGTATTGTACCTTATGACAGAAGCCGTTCGCATCAATTTTTATGGTCCATTAAGTAAACTACATTTTCTTTTCCAACAGGAAGTGGTGTAATAAATTTTAGCTTGAGGTCAAAACAAATGCCCTAAAAACACAACTTTTTCAAGAGTACTGTAGAAGTTCAGAATTTACATAGCTATGTAATTAGTACAAGTATAAAGTTACTAAATAAGTAATAAATATGGACTTTTAACATCACTAACCGGATACCTCTCCCAAGAGTACATCATTCAGTCCTTAAAGAGCTAGCAAACACCCTAAATGACACTAAGCTAAACAGTGGAGCTGGACTACGGGAATTCACAGACTCTTTCAGCTGGTGCCTGGAGCTCCAGTGTTGTTAATGAGGTTGACTCCAAAAAGTAAAGTACATTTACTCTTAAGTGACAATCCACATCACATTTCAGAAGTCCTGCCGCTGAAAATAAAATTAAGCCAGGGCCTCAATCAGTAACAGCTAATTTAGCCTAGCAAAGGCTGATCGGTCCATCTCCCATATTAAATTAACATAACACTATATTTATAGTTCTTGCAAAAATTCTGTGACTTTATTCAATCATTAAAATACAGGTTACTGTAATTTAGAATACAATTCTTTGATTTAACTTTTGTGAACAAATTGTTGGTAACTGTGGGCTGGTGTAAACAGTTTTAGAGGTTTGAACTCGGACCGTTTAAAAATGTATTTCTATTATTTAATTTAATTTCTTATTTACAAAATCAGTCATATCAGTCCTTAAAACACATGTTTTTCAGATTAGTGATTCACCAATAAAAATGCAGTCATACCTGTATTGGCAGATTTGGGCTTAAAAAAGTGAACAGATTGAATGACTTTATTAAACTTTTAACTTGTATTTCACTGCAACTTAATAAACAAGTGGTCTTTGTGCAAATTTCACATTAAAGGTTTTGGGAAAAAGTGTAGGAGTATTCCTTCTGCGCGTGCTACTCATGTATAACCAGAAATGTGTCCTATACCCTACATAGCATCACGTAACAGCCCACGCTGGTACATTCAAACCAGAAGGTTCAAAGTAAACACAGTAAACCACTCCAGTGGGGGAGGGGGCGTGGTAATTGTGGTATGGTATGCAGGCAGAGCCTCCTATAGAATTTGGATTTCCACCTCATTTCCTCTCAGCGAAAGAAACAGCGATCTACAAAAGAGAAATATGTCATCTGACCTTCAACTTCCATGCTTGTAGAAACCTGCTCTGCAACTCCATGCAGGATAATGTAGGATACAAGATCATGATCTCTAAAACTGGTTTACAGGAAATGAACATTAATTTATAAGGTATTTGTCATTTATAACAAAACGTTTTAAACCAATTTATTATTTTGCTGTATTATAAGAGCTAGGCAATATTGTAAAACAAAAAATAATAATAAAATAAAAATAAATAAAACGTAAAAAATAAAACAAAGGTTTTATGTAGGTTTTTTTGTTTTTGTTTTAAAGAATAGCACAAAGCTTACTTTAACTTTACACACAGCTTTTATATTGAACAAGACGCAAAAATAACCTTCTTATATTTCAGTTAAATATGTAGGGCCCTACGAATTCCGTTTTATTTTTCGTTTTTTATTGTTTTTTTCTGTCTCCTTTAGGATCTTAATGCTTTTAATAGTGGTTTAAAGGCAAATTATAAATGTGTCCAATTAATTACATAATTTCTAATCACATTAATCTTTAAAATATTTTAAATTGTACAATTCAACTTTTAGCTGAGGAGCAAATAAATAAAAGAATAACTATTATGAATATATAAGCTCCCTGTAAAAATATTATTCGGTAACGGATGCTGTAAATATTGTATATCTCCAGATCTATTAGATCATTTATTATAGCTGCACCTTCATTCACCTATAAATTAAAAAAACTATTAGAGAACATACAAAACTCTTATAGAAGACACTCAAACACGCCAGAATTTTTTTTAGGAGATTCTAGATTACTTAAATATGTTTTAAAGTATAACTAAACTCAAACATTTTATTTTAATAGCTGAAATATGTTGCTCTGTTATAACAAATTATACCAGCTCTGCTTAACGTGCTTAAAAACGAGATGCAAATAATAACAGAATTTAAATATTTGAACATATTTTGATCAAAGGTTTACTTAGTAAATTCCAAATAAACCTAAATAGTCAGTCATTGATTTTAGAATACACATTTTCTATTAGTACATTTTCTGCCCTGGGGCTTTTATTATGAAGCCCAAAACAGCTTCTGGATGCTAACAGTATTTCAAGCTGAATTAATCACTAATGTTTGATATCAGCTAAATAGCACTGTGCTGGTTACATAAGTAGGTTCTGTGGTTTGATATGATATGTGGATTAGGGCTATAGTTCACTCGAGTCCTTAGTTACTGACCTCAGAACACCAGAATGCAGCTAGCGGCTTTTGCCCATCAGTGGAGGAGCAGGAGCAGCAGTCTTCAACATACCACCCCGTCTAATGCAACCACTTTGGATGTATTTTTTTAATGATAATGAGGGACAACACAATAATCACTGATAACAGAACTCAGTACTGCAGATAGGGCTGAACGATTTTGGAAAATAATCTAATTGCAATTTTTTATCTATAAATTGCGATTGCGATTTAAAATGCGATTTTTTTTTGTCTTCTCAAGTATTTTTCAACAACAGAAGCAATAAATCAATCTGTTTAATAATAAACAATGTCAGATTTATTTAAAGCACAGATAACAATAAAGCAAAAAAAAACTATGCTTTTCCTTTTCATAATTTGTTTTTTTTTATAGAAAAATAAATAGATAAACAGCTTTTCCTTTTCACCATTTTTTTTAATTAGGAAAAACAATAGATATACAAAATTTAACTTACTGCTCTCCAGCTAGTAACATCATGAAAAATTAAAGTGCAAAAAACATAAAGAGAATCTGCTTTAACCAACTCGTTATTTTCTGTATTTGAAGATGCAGCACTGGTCGTTGGCATTTTAGCCTTGCAAATACCACACAAGGCTTTGTGGTGTTTTTTTAAATGCTGAAAAAGGTTTGTAGTGTTACCTCGCGTCGTAGCAACAGTAGCAAGGCACGTTTAGCACAGTACCTGAGGTTGAGCAGCATCTTCTTTTTTAAAGCCAAAGTAATTCTACACAACTGACGTGTTCCTTCGAGCCTGAAGCCATTGTGCAACAAGGGCGTGTTCACACCTGTAGTTCGTTTCTAATGAGTTCGTTTACTTGGAGCGTTTTCTCGCTCTGTTCGGTCTGGTTTCCCACAGGCATAAATGTAAACGCACCAAAATGCGCATCAATAAACCAGCCTGTGTCCTCTGAATGGTCAGAGCTGTCTGACACGAGAGTACATTAAATATAAATATACGAATATTTACAGCGAGAAGATTTTGTGTTCCAGCGCAAATATCTGTGCTTTAACACTGAACGCTGAAATGCTGCACTTTCAAACACTGTTTCTGCGCGCAGCGCAGATTTATACATAATAAACAGAGCAGTGAATGCAGCGCGTGCATGGACACAGTGTTTGTTCACAGCTGTGGTAATTAGCGTTATCTAGCTAATATATTAGTTTAAACTATGCTTGCTTTTTTAGCAGTTTAGCTCAAATAAATGGCTTATATTTAATAGCTGGACCCGTTTTGGCCGGGAAACTACCGTATTTTACTCCTCTTTCCCGCCGTCCCCCCGTATTAGTATTTTCCCGTAAATTTCCCGTATTATACTAAATAAAAAAAAATATAGGCCACAGGCGACAATGCACTGTGTGTCTCTTAATCAATCGTGTTGCCGGTTCAAGGAGAAAGTCCCGCCTTTCAGGAGAAACAGCCAATCAGCTTGCTGGTTTTGCGGAGCGCAGTTTAGTGTGGGGGAAGCCCCGCCCCTCCCCTCGCTGTGAGTTCAGGCAGCTAGTCGGAGCAGCTGTCGTTAAAAATAATCTGGATATACGGAGATTTTTCTAAAAGAAAGGTAACTAACCATGTAAACTGTGATGAGATTGTTTCTGATAGCTGGTTAAAAAGACTCTTCTCTGAATCAAAACATAAATTAAACCCACTGTGTGTTTAATAAAATCCAGCTTGTGACTCAGTTAGCTTAACTTTAGAATTAGCTAGATAGATATTCAGGATTTGAGAAAAATCTACATACATATAATGCCCTGCCCTGATGTGCCTGATCAGCCAAAACCTATAATTTCCAAACTCTATTAGTTCAGGGCTAGTTTTAGGGTTTGTTAGAATTTGTTTAAATCTCAAGTATTGTGGTGTAATGTATTATTTAGAAGGGGTAGAAGAGATGGCTTAGCTGGAGAGAGAGAGAAAATGTGGAGAGGGCTGAATTTAACTGAACTGATCAGGAGTGGACTGAACGATAGAAAGAAGTATTAATGAAAGATTATTAATTGTGTAGGCCCCTTAGGACTATTATTTACTTATGGAATATATCTGATCCATGTCCTTTTTGTAAATTTGTGCACCCTTCAATTTCAATTTTAAATCTATTAAAAAAAAAAAAAAAAAAAAATATATATATATATATATATATATATATATATATATATATACATACATATTAATTTTTAGCCCTCGGTTGGGCTGTTGGGGCGGCGGAAAAAATCCCTTATTTTTAAGTCCAAAACTTGACAGGTATGCTGGTGTGAAAACGCCCTATAGTGCGCTGTGTTGACTTCACTTCTCCACCTCCCTGCCTTCTGCTCGGGTATGCTCCACTCGTCCTCGGCTTGGCTCGCTCCCAAGTCACGTGACCAGTCAAATCGCAGCCAGTGCGGTTAGAGAATCGCGTTTTAAAATATCGCGAGATTATCGCAAATGCAATTAATCGTTCAGCCCTAACTGCAGATATTGATTTATTTTATATTAATCCCAGTTAGACTAGATTTCCCAAAGTCATAATGTCTATGAAGTGATTAAAAATAACTGGGACGGCAAATGGTAATGCTTTTAGTAAAATCAGTCCTGCATAGCTGGCCTTGACACGTGAGTGCTCGGCTGTCCCAAGACGCCTGGTGACCATATAGACATACACACACACACACACACACACACACACACACACAATAGCTCTGCAGCACTAAAGAGCTCAATTAAACCATGTGATCACTCAGACAGAGGGAGTGGCCCATTCCATATGGTTAGTGTACAGTCAGAATGGGACACCAGTAATCTACAGCTAAGATGAAAAAACAAAGCAAGCTGGTGGAAGACTGGGCTGGAGAGCAATGTATTATTACTTGTGGTTGTGGATTATTACTTTTTAAGGATTTGTCCAATGCTGATCATATTTTAAACAATGACCTGCTGCTACAAACGTGACTATGATACAGTCGCACACTAAAATTCTAACGCTGCATAGATAAGACACTTACTTGAATACAGACCTTTAAATATTCTCAAAACTCAGGGCTCTAGACTAACTATTAACAAGATATCCCTCTTAAGAGTGCCCCTCTCATCATCCACCAGCACAGAACCGACAAACACCATTACCCACAAACTCTCACAGATGGTCAGACTACATCAATGTATTAAAAGTGATTCATTTTAAAAAGGAAAGTACATTTCATGTTGAGAGACAATGCTACACATTACAGAAACCCTACGCAATTATGCACTATCAAGTTTGTTATTGATCTGTTCACCCTTCTGGACACATGCATCATTTCATTAAATTTAAGTTCAATTTAGTTCCTATTACCTTAATTTGTATTTACAGATTATGTTTGCAGCTGCACAGAACTAGAAACTTTTCAAATAATTTACCTGCCACCATATTGGTTCACATTCTTATAAAACACTTTTACGCTAAATCAGTCCTGACCCACATCATGTCCACTGTAATTTCTTCTGAAACTCAACACTGAGATAGTGGAGTGAGTAGTTTATTTTAAATCAGGACACACGGATGAATGGGCAGTAAATCGATACTGAACCAAGAGATAACTATAATCATTTCCCACAAATGGGCAGTGTCCAGTAAATCAGTAGCCTAATCCATCATGCAGAGTTTACTCACCGCAAGCGTGTACCTCTCTTTCAGAAAGAGCTGAGTTAGTAATGCTCTAATAAGTTACATATATAAGATTTACACATACAGAATGAATCGCATATAGGATTTGTTTTTAACTATATACAAATAAATGTCGGGGGTGAGAGATATTGTAAAAATATTGTATTGTTCTGATTGAATAAAAAGTTTACCTCAGATTTTTTAAATTTGAAAGTGTATATTTTATACTGCGAGAATTTTCATAGTATTATATCACCTTGCTTACAGAATTTCAATACATCACAATATATTGAATTTTAATCCCTCTATTTCCAGGTTTTTGCCACTACACAGCCCTTTTCATGATTCATGATAAAATTTGGACACAAACAAACTTAGCAGCAAAAAAAAAGCTATTCAAATACATACTACCCTACACTATACAGAGAATTTTGCTCATGAAACATGAACTTGGTCAGTGTTCTTTAAGCACTTACGATATCCAAAACAGGCTCAGAAAAGTACATAACAATACTAAACGACTATCATACAAAATTGGCAACCTTTATTCAAGGTAATTTAGGTATGAAAGATTTTATTCCAAATAATTTTAACTGAAAGTAATGAAAGCAAATATTCATGCATAAAATTACCTAGAATATTTACACTACTATATTAAAGGGCATATAGCATGCAATGGCAGACAATTTTCTAAAAATAGAAAACTGGGAAATATTTTTCATTTTTATTTCTTTTAAACCTGGTCTATACATCACATTTGTGAACCAAAAATTTGAACCTCAAACAATGCAAAGAAAACAGGTTCATATTCATAAAGTTTTAAGAGTTCAGAAATCAATATTTGGTGAAATAACTCTTTTAAATTACAGTTTTTATGCATCTTGGCATGTTCTCCTTCATCAGTCTTACACACTGCTTTTGGATAACTTTATTGGTTTGATGTAGTGCTGGGATATGGGAAAAATCAAATATCACGATATATCACGATAACGATATATATCATGATATACCACACTTAAGTATGTTTTCAGATATTCTTCGAAAAATATGACAAAATAATATCATTGCTTAATTTTTTGACATTAAACCAAACTTTCACAAATGAGAATTACTACCGTTATTGCAGCAATATATATGTATTAACTGAAAACAGATGAGGTAGATGCAGTAGCTATTTTTTTTTTTTTTCAAAATTATACAGGTATTTAAATTGAGTTATCAAAATAAAGCGTCATGTCGCAAAACCACATTATGAAGCTTTTTTTGCGAAGATGACTTTATTATCACTTATATAAACCGAGTTTATGGAAAGTGACCACCACGCCAAAAAATATATTTGCATGAATAATTGATGAAATTACTTTAGAAACGATAGGGACGATAGAAGGCAACGATATTTATCGTATCGCACAGCACTAGTTTGATGGCTTGTAATCATCCTTTTCCCTCTTTATTATAATCCAGGGGTTTTCACTTTGGTGAAATCAAAGAAAATCTTTAGTTTTAGGTGGTCTCATTTTTTCAGAGCTATATATATATATATATATATATATATATATATATATATATATATATTCTGGTATTTTGGAGTAACGTTAACGTTACCTACTCCATTACCCAACTCTACATCATCCATGGATGACTATGTGTAATCATGCCATGACCCGATTGCAAAATATGTTATTCCCAGTATTTCAACACAAATACTACAACCCACTGCATAGCTGTCTAAAATAATTTAAAAATAAATGTTGAAATAATGAAAAACTCTTATAGGCTTCAGCTTTTGAGCTGAAGGGCTTCTTATTATTGCTCTGTATTCACGGGGAGGTTGAAATTGGCCTCTTATTTGAATTCTTCAGTCCACCTTAAATTCTACAGTAGCTAGGTACCACCGCTTGTAGAGCAGAGGGAGTCTAACTGCAGTAGTTTTTAAGGTGGAACGGATAATTCGAATATGAAGCGTTAGGAGAGCGGATAGGCGAAAACAGCAGCTTAAAAACACATTTTCAGAATTCTCACTAAACAGTAAAACAAATTAATCGTAAATAGCTTTGTTTGTAGTAATTTAAGAGCTCCTGTTTTTGAGTAAATTCCTCGCATACTCGACATCGACCGTTGAAACGGGGCTAACGTTACCATACTACTACTACTACTACTAGGTAAAAGCTATACTGATACCTGAGACGACCAGGGCTTCGTTTGGTCCAACCGTGTGGCAGTTTCCCATGGTTATTTTCCTCCCAGCACCTTCAAGAATAAATCCAAAGCTCCGCTCAAGCTGCCCTGCTTCGAAAATCGCCTTAAAAACGGGTTAAAACATGGAAAATGGCGAGATAAACAGACCCCTACAATCGACCAGCTCTTCTCCCACAGCTACCGCACGCTTCACGCGTCCCCGCCCATCTGATCACGTGATCGCACGGTGCACAGAGGCGCCTGTCCGCGTGCTGTCCACGAGGTGGCGACGTGATCCCTTTAGAAAAGTCCATAAGTATAAATACATAAATGAAAATATAAATTAATCAATTAATAAATAAATATATAAACACACATACATAATTGTATAGATAAATAAATAGATTAGCAATGTTCTACACACTGTACTTTCCATACAACGTATTATGTACCTGCACTTTACTCATAATTATTGTCACCTACTGGACTATTTCCTCACTTCCACACACACTCTAGATATCTGCAATTATATTTAATGTACTTACGTGCAATACCATATGTCTATAGTGTAGGTTATGTGTGTATTAATATTGAGTGTATTGTGTATATTGTGTATATTATAGAGGTATCTGTATATTCTATTTTATTTCATTATTCTACTCGTCGTAAATACTGTTCTCTGCAGTTTTTACTCACATGTACACCTGTACTCTGTAACGTGACAATAACAATCTTGAATCTTGAATTTATTTCTGTATATATTTATTGATTCATATATGTATTTCTACATGTATTTTTTCCAACGTTTATTTCCAAATTTACTTATTTATTAATTTATTTTCGTCCTACATATTTGTGGAGCTACTACAGACAAAAGCAAAAAGCAACGCAAAAAGTGAATTAAAAAAAATGACTTTCTTTAGGGGAGTTTTAAAGGACATCCTGAATATGGACTGTATGTAAATAGAGTCTACCCACAATTTTATGTTGTATTATTCAACTGTTCATGACTGATTAGAATGAAGTTTCTCGGGTGAAGTTATATTTTAGGATTTTTACACTGAATTGAATTGAAAATGCCAGTTAAAATATTTAATTTGAATTTGAATTGAGATTGCAATTAAGAAGTGGAGGATGTGTAATTTAAAATGAAGCTTTACAGCATATACTACATTTGATTTACTTACAGATTTTGTATTGTATGACCACAAATTAAAATTGTAAAAAAAAAAATCAGACAGCACTTCATTTCCCAGAATGCCCAGTCTGCAAAATAGTTAAACAGTGCAAACATTTAGGCAACCATTAGATACAACAATGTAACCCTGTAAAGCATTTTAATAAATGATAATTGCATTTACCAAAACATTGTTTCATTTGATTACTTTGATATGAATATACTGCTTATTATTTAACATTAAGGCAATGTATCCTTAATGTTAGTGTCTGGAAATACATAGCCTGATCTGATAAATCTTTCTACTGTAAATGTTGAGGCAGAACGATTATGACAACTCATACAACCACTCTGTACAGTTGTGGTAATCACTGTCACTATATTTAGGTTTTTAAAAAAGAGGGCACAAGGTCAATGGGTATCCACAGTGGTGAGCATGCTGTGGCTGGGGGACTTTAATTAGCCCTTGATTGTGGTAAAGTGGTGATGTGTTAGTGTGAGGGTGAATGGTGGGTGAATAACTCTAAAACCAAGCTGCTACAGGGGTTAGGCAATAAAACTGAAACACCTATCATTTTAGTGTGGGAGATTTTCGTGTGGGAGGTAATGTCAGCATACGACCAAGAAGGACAAACCACACCAAACAGGATTAACTGTGGACGCTGTAAGAGGAAGCTGTCTGAAAGGGATGTTCGGGTGCTAACCTGGATTGTATCCAAAAAAACATAAAACCACGGCTGATCAAATCACGGCAGAATTCAATGTGCACCATAACTCTCCTGTTTCCACCAGAACTGTCCGTCGGGACAATAAATTATTGTGGTCTAAAACCAGGTGTTTCAGTTTCATTGTCCAACCCCTGTATAAACACACATACATTTATTAGTATTGTATCCCATGACTTATGCCATGTCCCTTAAAAGCTCACAACTATTATCACCCACTGTGATGTGCTGTTCACTGTGGGCGGTAATGCCTTCTAGGACATTTTCCTGGTACACATGTAACACTGCCACAATTCTGGAAATGGAATATCCCATACACCTGCTACCCACTATCAGACCTCACTTCAACTAATATAAGTCAACTTATACAGGTGTGAGCATTCCCAAATCTTTCTGTTTATTTACATCTCAGCCACTGAATTATACAGAACTGTTGGAAATAATTGGTAAAACTTATAACATTACTTACCATAGTAATAACCATTGTTAAGTGGTCAACTAATCTAGGTCTTAACTAATTATTAATGCCTAAGAATGCTGTAAATCTTAATGAACTGAGAGATTTAAGACAGTTAAAAAATGGGGCTAATGAATAATAATGTCTTTTGCTAGGGTATAAATATATGGTATACATACTGTGTATATATAGAGAAAAATGATTTCCACTGTACCTGCTGACCTGAGGTATCTGAAGTGTCTATGAGTGACTGTGTCTTCATTATTGGCTTCTTAGTGTTGTTTCTGTTGCTGATTAACCCGAGATCATTAGGTAGCTGATAGTGTTGATGAAAGATGACTACATAGTTTTAGCCGTGAGGTCACCTCTATCAGGGAATACAGTATTTATTGGGATTAAGTAACTGATAAGCCACTATTGATGCAAAAACATGAAGATTAGAAACTGCTTGAGTTCCATGCTCTTCCAAACGTCTATAATGTGAAATAATATTAATTATAACACTTTTTAAATGAATAACTATGTTTAAAAGTTTTCAAGTGATTACTTAAAATATGGGCTAATCTTGCAATAAGAAATAGAACAAAATAATATAACAAAAAGCACTTAAAAGCAAAAAAGAAGATGAAAAGCAGATTAAATGGATGTCAACAGTATTTTAGTTAAAAGCCTGATTAAAAATATATTTTTTTACATGTTTAAGGCATAAAAGCAGACAATCATTTAAGTGATTTTAATCAAAATCTGAACTGTTTAATAGGAAATTTGGCAAGGTGGGTTGAATTAAAGTCTGAGGTTAAGATTTGAATAGTTTAGCTACAGCTCTGCAAAACATTTAAAAACTACTTCCGTTTCTGAATCAGTTTCTCTGATTTTGCTATTTATAGGTTTATGTTTGAGTAAAATAAACATTGTTGTTTTATTCTACTACAGACAACATTTCTCCCAAATTCCAAATAAAAATATTGTCATTTAGAGCATTTATTTACAGAAAATTAGAAATGGCTGAAATAACAAAAGGATGCAGAGATTTCAGACCTTAAATAAAACAAAGAAAACAAGTTCATATTCATTAAAGTTTTAAGAGTTTAGAAGTCAATATTTGGTGGAATAACCCTGGTTTTTAATCACAGTTTTCATGCATCTTGGCACGTTTTCCTCCACCAATCTTACACACTGCTTTTGGATAACTTTGTGCAAAAATCCAAGCTGTTTAGCTTAGTTTGATGGCTTATGTTCATCCATCTTCCTCTTTATTATATTCCAGAGGTTTTCAATTCGGTAAACTAAAAGAAAATCATCATTTTTAAGTGGTCTCTTTTTTTAAAGAGCTCTATATGGTATACAAGGTGATTTTCAATTTCCAGTATTACAGAAATAGATTTTTTGGTTGGCCATTTTTTTCAACTAATGGCGAGAAAGCTTAAGAACTTTCCCAATCACTCTTAATTCACCCTATTTGTGTAAGACAGAGTTAACCTTTGGCTATTCTGGAATTCTCTTTTGTAGAACACATTTCAATCACGGAAAAGTGATTATTCTTCACCTGAGTCTGGGAAAGGTCCCGAATGTCATGATTATCTAACAAAAGCTGATAAACACTCTTACAGTTTAAACTGAGGTTAATATTTTACAATACAGCAGCTGATTTGGTAAACATACTGAAATCGGTAGAATGAAGGCTGAGGGTTTGATTGCAATGGAAGATTTAGAACACTTTCAATAAAGGAGTGCTATATAGGGTGTGCCAAAATTCATGGGATAGGAACTAGTGTAAACTATCATGACTTTTGCCATTTTTGGTAGTTAACAAATGCTGCACAGACCTGGTGGATAACTCTGTGAAACTGCTCTGTCCACGGTGGTTGGTAATGCCTTCTGTGATGTATTTTTGGTGTTGTACTGAATTCAGCACCCCTGCCAGAAAAAGCACCCCCCCTCGGTGCGTATTTCTAAGTAAAGTTAAAGTACTTTTATCAAGAAGATGGTGCATACACACTGCCGAGAGGGGGTGCTTTTCATGGCAGGGTGAATTCAGCACCCCCGCCAGGAAAAGCAACCCCTATCTCGGGAGAGTCTACAGGTGATATGACTATTTTTCACCATTTCTTAGGAGTCAGAGTAGCTTAGAACAGCATCTTGAAGTATTTTTATTTTCTAAAAAAATTTTAAGCCAAGAAAACTCCCGAGAGAGGGTGCTTTTCCTGACAGGGGTGCTGAATTCGGCACAACACCGGTTCACAGGACACTATCAGGCCTCCAACTCCAACTCCCATAATTCACTTCAGCTTGTCATGAGCATGAAGGCCAGTGTTCAGCCTCATATCTGATTATATATGACTACAGTGCTGGTCTGTCACCTCTGCTATGCTTTCCAGCTAATCATTAATGCCCATAAAGAGCTTTCTTTTATAGTCTCAGCAAGGCCAAGCCAGGCTCATTACATGTGCTGAACCCTGACGCCTCAGTGACAGAAGCAGCAGCAGTACAGTGCAGTGAGGAGCCATGACTATGCAGTCTGAAGCAGGGAGACCCACATGGAGCAGGCAGATAGAGTTCACTCTGGCTGGGATTGGCTGTGCCGTGGGCCTGGGGAACGTATGGAGGTTCCCTTATCTTTGCTACAGGAGTGGCGGAGGTAAGAAAAAAAAGAAAGATAATTTTTTCACTGTAAAAGTTGTAATTTTACAACATTGGGGAGGAATACAGCATAATTTCATACATATACATAATATAATAAGTTCTGTAAATTATGCATGTATTTTGTATATACTGTATACTTACATAATTACATAGAATTATAGCATTCATTGGACAAGGTCACTAAAACATGCATGAGGCATACTGTCTTATCTCTGGCCAACAATAAAGCAAAGATAATATAAGAGAGACAGAGACAGAGCGAGGAAGTAGAAAACTGTAGATATTAACACACAACCACACGATAACCTGAAAATAACACACAACACATATATTTTTTTGTTAAAATACTGTAAAAGGGATGTGCATGCAAGCATTCCAAAATTCTTAACAAAAAATGCTACTAAATCGAGATCTATAGGTTATTAAAGCAAAGGGTTCACTTACTTTTTCTAGCCTGCATTTTGTATATTTACTCAGTGCTCTCAAACAGAGAAATGTGGTCCTATTTTAGCAATCTACAGTTAAGCATACCGGTCAATTGTGTATTGTTCAGATGGATTTAGGGTGCAGTAAGCTGATGTCCGTAAGTTTTGAGGGCCCTCTCTGGTGAGAATGGGTAATTGCACCGAGGATGTGGAAGAATCCTTTTAAACTGGGCAGGTGTGATGCGGTCTCCTTTCAGTGCAGATGAATACGATTCCAGGTTATGTTCAGTCAGAGAGAGAGAGAAAGAGAGAGAGCACTCAGTCAGAAACTTCACTCCTTCGTTTCTTTGGTTTTACTATGAGTGAAGTTTCCCCTTCTGAAGTCTCCATTGCTCCACCAGCTGCTCACGTTCAGCAAAACTGAGCCAGATCCTCTTTTAGAGGCTGTACCTGTGACGTAAGTACATAAAGATGGGTGACGTGGCCAGAAGAAGAACTCTCGCGAATGTATTAGGCTTAGCAGAGAAGGTTTTCAGCACACTGGTACCATAAAACATTATATTTTATCCCTTCTCCAAAATAGAAACAAAATAATACGGTCTGCCAATTTATTAATGGGTGTGTTTTGGGCGTAACTTTAAATAAACCAATCAGTGTGTCACTTGACTTTGGCGAGTTAATATCTTAACAGCGCAGTGCTTTTGAGCATTCTGATGCTATTTTAGCTGTGCGGACACAAGATGTAAAAATAGACTGTTGATAGGGTGTAAGAAAACAAAGAACATCGTGATGCGCCCTGCACAGGGTTTAAGATAAGGCCCATGAACTGTGATATATATATATATATATATATATATATATATATATATATATATTTTTTTTTTTTTACTGTAATTTATTTAGACTGTTTTTGTTTTTGTCTAAAATTGTGACGTATATAATGATCAGACCCCATTTTATTAGTAATCAATGCAGAATCCATGTAATTTTAAAGGATTCACTTACAGTACTTACTTAATCCTGCAATGTGGATTTTTCATACTGAGATTTACTGTTTGAGTTTATTAGTTTAGTTCATACTTTTCGACTAACAATGATCAGCCCACATTTTATTAGTAATCCCTACATAAATACAGCTAATTGCTTTTTCTTGTCAAACTAACAAACCATGTTAATTTATGATATCATGTTAATATATGTAGTAGGTATAATATGCATACATACTGAATATAATTAAACATACACAGCAACTACATAAGATATATATATTTTGCCAAACTAAAGCAAATAAAGCAATCCTTCCTTTATAAGAAAGCAGAAAGACTGAGGAAGGAGAAGAAGACGGTAGTTGCACTATTTAATATACGCTATAACCATAACATGGCAATTGATCATCTAAGTCAATTTCCAAGAGTATTTGATCTCAGTAGTGCATCTCAATGGTTCATTCTGCAAACCTAATCAAAATAAACTAATAGCCCTTCATAAAAATGTAATATATCAATATAATCCAATAAATCATCATGTAAAGTGAGATAAGATAATTAAACATTAGCTTCAGCTCACCATAATACACTGTTCAAACAATATTAAACAGCATTCTCTATCTGACACTGTGCAAACAAAGTGCTGTGTGAAGAGTAGAAGGCAGAAAATAGGAGGTGGAGTGTAAAATAGTTTACTGGATGAAGTGCAGTGAAGTGCGCGTTTAGGTAAACAGTATCAGGCTTCTCTGTATATTTTTACAGAGGTGTCTTACAATATCACGTTCCTCATCAATGATTAAAGGATAATCTCGTCAAGAAGTGTTTCAGGGAATTTTTGGGCACAGATCTTAAGCTGGGAGGGGTTTTCTGTTTCGGATAGTTTTACTTTTTCAGCAGTTTTACTGCTGTCAGGCAGCACGGTTATTTATTTAGGCATACACTGGCATGCCAAAAGTCATGGGATAGCAGTACATACAGTACATTTATCTTCTGAGTGAGGTTTAACACTGTGTGCATTACTCCTCACAGTGGACAGTAGCGAAATGGAAAGTAACGATCATCAAAAGTCATGAGACACAATATTAGTGCCTAGTGTGTACTACTGTATTTTTTGCTGTGTTCCTGTGATCATCGAATTGTCTTCATTGTAATGAAGAGGGGTTTTGCGTAATTCTTAGCCTAGTTGTTAAGTTTACTTCAAGAGTAGGGCTGCCCAATTAGTAAATATAATTGATACTCAACTTAGTTTGTCTCCAAAGTTCCCAAACTGAGCAGATTACATATTTCATCACTAATAATCAAAATGTTCCACATTTAAGCAACATCTAGACATTTTAATGGCTGTTCAATTTTTTTTAGCTGTTTCTATCTTTTTTTTTTACAGATGGAGGACATGGCAGAAATAATCGCTAACTAATCGAAAAAATAATCATCAGATTATTCGACTACCAAAATAATCATTAGTTGCAGCCCTAATCAAGAGCACAACAAGCCAAATAACTACAGACAGCAAAGTGCAATAACCTTTAGTTTGAGTGTCTACTATAAAAAAAAACACAAAAAATAGTATGGTGTTTACCGAAGGATATCAGCCACTGCTGTTCGAAAAAACAATCTCCGCCATCTCGAGTTGCCTAAGGCCACCTGGATGTTTCTTAAGTTAAAATAACTTAAAGAGGAAACTTAAGAAGGAAAATAAACTCTGCACAGAAAAAATCTCATCACTTTAAAGCATGGTGGAGGGAGCATTAGGAAACCTTGGCCCGGAAACCTTGCTATAATTGAGGGAACAGTGAATTCAAAGCCCTATCAAAATGTACTGGCAGTAGTTCCTAACCCTCAATCTGAAGAGATGTTGGGTGATGCAACACGACAATGACCCAAAGTCCTGATTTGAACCTTATTGAGATTCTGGGGGATATATATGCATTATTACAGACAATGGTTCACTTACTTTTTCTAGCCTGCACTGTTGCATGGATGTTTACAATCCATGCAGCAATCAATACACAAATCACTTATTTGAAACTGTTTGACATACTGTACATATATCAAATCATTGCAAAACATTTTTTTCACTTGAAAGAAAGACATTTTAAAACAGTAATTGACTTCAAATCTTTGATGGTCAGCATATATGTGTCATCCACAGGTGCATTCCTGGTCCCTTATCTACTGATGCTTGTCTTGCTGGGCATTCCTCTACTGTACATGGAGCTGACTGTGGGTCAGTACTTAAGGAAGGGGCCCGTCCTCGCCATGGCCAAGCTTTGCCCTCTGCTGAAAGGTACTGCCATCTGCACTACCACACCTGCTCTACCTAATTCTGTACTCACCATTGTACCTTGTACTTCCACGCTGGTTACTTTATAAACTAGTCCCTGAAATTTCAATCGATACAGTAGGTGTATTGTTAGAAACTGATGCTAAATAAACTTTGCATGAGCATATGCCTAGTTTTTGGATCTCATTTTAGCCACAATGGACTCAAATTTAAATAAGGGCCAAATTATACACTTTTGTCATTTGTTTTAACCCACATGTTGTTACCTCAGTTTCAGTTCCATCAGTAAACTCTCTCTCCCTGCTATTTCCTCTCAGGCGTGGGCATGGCTACAGTGGCCATCTCATTCATCATGAGCACATATTACAACGTGATCATCACCTGGGCACTGTACTACCTATTCAGCTCCTTCCAAAGCCAGCTGCCCTGGCAGAGCTGTAACAACACCTGGAACAGACCCAACTGCACCGACTACGCCACCAACAGCTCCTCCACCTCCACTGCCAGCCAGCAGTTCTTCAAGTGGGTTTCATAGCTTGATTTAATTAACTTTCCCTTGTTTGTCTTAGTGTAGCACTCCTAACAGCTAGCTGATGACTGACTACTATCCAGCAACACTGAAGCTGGGTAAATACAGGTAACAAAGGAATTTGCCACTCAAGACCAGTATGTCTAGGTTCGTAAAGGAGGTGGGGGTGTGTGTCAGCATTAACGAGACAGAGAACAGTGTTAAAGTAAAGGGATTTACTTTACTTAGAAGACAAAATAAAACAAACAAAACAAGCTTTAGGTGTACATTGAATCAATGTCAAAAACAATAAATGTTCAATTTTATATATATATATTATTATTATTATTATTAGCCGTTATAAAATAAATCTGTTATTACTTTGCACTTTTTAGTTTAGGAATAGAATATTAATAGGGAAACTAGGAATATATAAGCTTATTTGGATTTTATTTCTGTATTATTACTTTTAGGATGTACTATTTATCTTTTAAGTTGAGTAGTTAATGGTAGTTTAGCTATTTATACTTTAAACTTTTACACTGACAGAGTTCAATATTATTTAATTTACTATTAGTTGCTAGTTTAGTTAATTTGTTTATTTAGATCCACTAATAAAATTTAGTTCAGAATATACACCTTTAGTTCTACTTTTTTCAATAACCCAACAACTTCAGTAAATCAGTAAACCCACAATAAATAAATACAAATGTGTTGAAACAATAAATAAAATAAAATAAAATAAAAATAAAATAAGCTCAGTCTCTCAATCACTTTTCTTTGTCCTACCACGTGACCAGGTAATTTGAAATGGACTCAAGAGTAGTCTTTTAGCTCAGTTCTCCTTTGGGTGGCTCGCCATCGCTTTCACAGAAGAGGGTCCGAAGTCATGCTGAGGGAATCTTCTCTCCCAGGTTTCCAGCGCCCTCAAAAAAAACCTGACCTGCTTAAGCAAGCAGGTACAGAAACTATTACTTCTAAATATCACTGACCATTACTCTGTAGTCACATTCAGTTCAACATATAACCCCAAATAATTTCCTTAATATAAAATAAAACCTCTTATTAACAGTATTAACATTTCCCTTTACAGATTTTACAGGAACGTAACAGGTAAGTATTTTACTTTTTTTTTTTCTTGTATTCTAGCATATGTTTAAACAGTATTTACACAACTTTTTTTCTCTTTTCACAGGTTCTAATGCTACACAACATATTACAATGTACATATAAACTTCAATAAACCTTTCAAAAAAAATCAACAAGGGCAGTTCTTTTCTTTACACACATTACACACAACTTATTGGAAATATACCTCTTGGATGAACGGGTATCCTTTTTGGTCCTTTACCCTCAATAGCTCTAGAACCAGCTTCAGCTATGAGTAAAAGAAATGTTTTATTTAATGTGTAATAATTAAATTCTCAAAATATTAATCTTCATTAAAAGCAATACTCAACAGCTATTTTCTTTATTTACTCCTTTATCTGTTTTTAGTAATATAATCTAGACATTTGAGTGAGAATTCAGCATTTCTGAGCTCAGCAGACTACAGCAGCAGACCATGCGGTCTGTTAGCAAAGTTAGCAGCTAGCTAAAGCAAACATAGTCTAACTCACCAGATAGTCGGTGTTCATAGGTCAGGTTTTTGCACAATTCACGAATTTCCAGCCCATTAGATGGACAGGTGATGCTTCTAGCTTTAAATAGTTCACTCTTTTATCAAAAGAGGCTTATTTTGGTCACTTTCCTAAGCTAACTGTGAGACACAGCTTTCTAGCTGACTTTGGGGCACAGCTTCTTCCTCCAGAGCACGCAGAGAGAGAGAGACTGATTGAGGGGAACCGCACTTCTAGCTGCAGTAGTTCTGTCCAATCAGAAGCAACTAAGGCGGGACAAGCCAAGCTTCCTAATATGATTGGCTGCAGTTTATTACACCAGACTCAGTTAACTTAACCCTTTAACTCCCAAAGACTCTAAACTATGCAGTCTGTAGCTCTCATGAAATGGGGGTTACATTCTCCCCTCCTAAATATATGCACGTCCCGTTGCATATCTCGTGGGCTGTGCTGTGACAGGCATTGCTAACTGCATCACTGTATCTGAGTCAATGTCATCGCCTGCAAGGCCATTCAAAGAATTTGCAATTGCAGAATTTAACCCTTGAAATAAAGAGGTTACCACTGTAACTAGGGGGTTCCCTAATTCTGGGTAATGAAACCTTCTAGCAGGTACTCTATCCCTACTTGACCTCCTAACATGAGTTTCAGTTCCAGCTTGGGGCTCAGTCATATCAGGTCTACCCTGGTCTGAGTTCTTCAGCATGACAGGTGAGCATCTGTCTTTTGCAGAGAAAAGTGAATTTTCTCGCACTTCTGCAGTTTCACAATCAGACTCTACTGTTTCAGGGATTACTGACATTTCTTCTTCTCTGGGATCTGAACTTTTTGTTGGACCTTCAGGAACAGGTGAGTGCTCAGCGTCTTTCAGCTCAGGTAAGTTTCCAGGTGGGTATACAACTCTTTCTTTTGCAGAATTCTTTTCAGGTACACTTTCAGGTAAGTATTTAGCTCTTCTTTCCACAGGATCTTTTAAAGGTAAGTATGACTCTACAGCTTTGACAGGGATCTCTACAGGTAAGTATTGCGACTCTAGGTCACTCTGCAACTTCGGTGAGCTACTTTTCTTCTGCGTGTCCCCTTTGCTGTTAGCATTGTACTCAACTGTAAACCTTATCGGCTCTGAGGGTTCAAGATGATGAGGGTAAAAAACTGGTATCTGGTCATCTTCTTCATCACCCAGATCACTTGTGTCATCATGTATCTTGTCACATGGGGTTTGTCTTGTTCTGGGTCTCCTAAGTTTCTCTGAGGCAGTAGCAGATTCGGCATCTCTGGCAGATTCTGCTGTAAGGAATCCACATGGAAGCAGCAAATCTCTGTGAAGAGTTCGAAGAGGACCTTCGTCATTCTCAGGTTTCACGGTGTAAACTGGGAGTTCACCGGCACATTTGACAACAATATACACCATAGGCTCCCACTTGTCAGAGAGTTTGTGCTTTCCTCTGATCCGAACGTTCCTCACCAGGACTCTATCACCTACATTGAGTGTAGACTCTGTGACCCGTTTGTCAAACTTCACTTTGTTTTTGTGAGCAATCTTTGCAGCAGCTTGAGTGGCTAGTCTATAGCTTTCCTCAAGATGTGCTTTTAGAACAGTCATGTACTGGGAATGAGATTGGTTTTGATTTTTCTCCAAAGGTAGTCCAAAGGCAATGTCGACAGGTAGTCGAGGACGTCTACCAAACATCAGCTCGTAGGGAGTGAACCCTGTGACTTCATTCTTGGTACAGTTGTAGGCATGGACCAAAGATTTCACAAAGTCACTCCAGTGAGACTTTTCTTTGTCTTTCAATGTACCAAGCATGTTTAGTAGAGTACGATTAAATCGCTCGACAGGGTTGCCTCTCGGGTGGTATGGACTAGTCCTGCACTTCCGAACTCCTACTAAGGCACAAAGCTCTTTTATGAGAGTTGACTCAAAATCAGGGCCTTGATCACTATGCAGGCGTTCGGGTAGGCCATAATGGACTACAAAGGTATCCCACAGGCATTTCGCTACTGTGCGGGCCTTCTGATTGGGTGTTGGCACCGCTATGGCATACTTTGTGAAGTGGTCTGTGATGACCAGGACATCTTTGGTGTTCTTACTGTCAGGCTCAATAGAGAGAAAGTCGATACAGACCAGTTCAAGTGGTCTGGTAGTCAGGATATTGACAAGAGGAGCGGCCTTATCAGGAAGAGCCTTTCTGCGGACACATCTGCCGCAGGTGTGGATCTTCTTTTCAACATCAATGGCCATTTTGGGCCAATAGAACCTGGATCTAACAAGATCTAAAGTCCGTTCAACACCCATGTGTCCCATTTCGTCATGTAAGCTCTGCAGAACTATGGGCCTTAACTCCACAGGTAGCACCAATTGATAGAGGTTTCGGTTCTCCTCTTGTCTACGCCTATACAGGACACCATCTATCATCTCCAACTTATTCCACTCCCGGAAAAGCAGGAAGATATCTGGCAGTTCTTGACGTAATGTTGGGGGTGGTTTCTCTCCTGTCTCTAACTGGTTTATTACTGGTGCCAGGGTTTGATCAGCTCTTTGTTTTTCAGCTATCTCAGCATTGGAAAACTTGAAAGGGACACCATGTCCAAGATGAAATGGTTCCTCCATCAATTCCTCAGGAATGGCACGTGCATGTAAAGCAAGCGACTCCACTAGAGCAATGCTAGACTGTTGGGTGGCCAGATGTCTTTCACAAATAGCTTTCACTACCTCATGATCAGACTTCTGATCGACAAGCTCTTCTTGATGGTACTGCATGAATTGTCTAATACGCTCGTGTTCTTTCTGAGAAATGGAATCATTAATCAGTTCTCCATGAGGTCTTCTCGACAAGCCATCTGCATCAAGGTTTTGCTTGCCTCTTCGGTATTGCAGGTCAAATGAGAAGGTTGAGAGTGCTGAAAGCCATCTGTAGCTAGTGGCATCTAACTTAGCTGAAGTCAGAATGTAAGTAAGTGGATTACTGTCAGTCACGACTGTGAAGGTGTTCCCATAGAGGTAATCACTGAACTTATCAACCACTGCCCATTTCAATGCAAGAAATTCCAACTTGTGTGCAGGATATCTGGCTTCGCTGCAGGTGAGACCTCTGCTCGCAAAAGCAATAACTCTCTTCTCTCCACCTTGGTCTTGATACAAGGCTGCACCTAGTCCGGTTGTACTTGCATCTGTGTGGAGGATGTAAGGCAGCTTAGGATTTGCAAAGCCAAGTACCGGTGCTGTGGTGAGTTTCTCGATAATAGTTTCAAAAGCTTGTTGACAACTTGCTGTCCAGCGACCTTGAAAAGGCTCTTTGGGGTTTAGATAGTTCTTATTGGTCTCTGGCTTCTTGGCTCCTTTTCGTTGTGGAGGGTACCCAGATGTCAGAGCATTTAGAGGCTTTGCAATCTTGGAGTAATCTTTAACAAATCTCCTGTAGTATCCTGAAAATCCCAGAAATGATCGGAGTTCCTTGAGATTTTTAGGGCTTGGCCAATTTTTCAGAGCAGCTATCTTATCAGGATCTGTCTTGACACCATTTTCAGAAACTATATGACCAAGGTAACGCACGGAAGTTTGAAAGAACTTGCATTTTTCAGGCGATAGCTTTAGCCCATACTCCTTGAGACAATTCAAGACTTTAAGTAATCTTTCCTCATGCTCCTCTAGAGATTTGGAAAAGATTATGAGATCATCTAAAAATACCAGTACTTCCTTCAAGTTCATCTCCCCCACACATCGCTCCATGAGACGCTGAAACGTACTGGGAGCGTTCGTGATCCCTTGTGGCAGGCGATTCCATTCCCAGAACCCTAGGGGGCAGACAAACGCTGTCTTGGGTTTATCATCTTCTTCCATCTCCACTTGGTAGTAGCCTGACTTTAAGTCAAGTACAGAAAACCATTTTGATCCTGTGAGGGTAGCAAAAGTTTCCTCCAAATTAGGGAGTGCATACGCATCTTTGATGGTCTGGAGATTGAGTTTTCTGTAATCAACACACAATCTTACGTCTCCGTTCTTCTTGCGTACGACTACAATTGGTGATGAGAATGGAGACTCTGATTCTCGGATGATTCCAGCGTCTGATAACTCTTTAAGATGCTTACGAACCGCTTCAAGATCTCGCGGATGGATGGGTCTGGCACGATGTTTAAAGGGACGCTCATCATGGAGTTTAATGTAGTGTTTTACAGCTTGTGTATGACCAAAGTCCAAGTCATGCAATGAAAATACTTCAGGCATACTGCCTAATTTCTTGGAGATTCTTTCTCGCCATTCTTCAGGTAAGGCCTCGCCAAAACTAAAAGAGAGTTCACTTCTTTGCCCTTCCATCTCACTAGCAGGAAACCCCTTTGAAGATGCAGGTTCAGAAAGGACACTTGTGATGGAGTGTAGCTCAGCTATTATGCTGTTGGTTGGAATTTTGATGTCATGACTGGTTTCATTTTTCAGCATTACTGGCAACTTATGTGGAGCACATAAAGGGTTTTTTAACATGCAGCTGGACACAAGGATGCCTCCAGGAAGAGAAGAAGTAGATGGTGGTTCAACTAATGCCCATGGTTCAGTAGTGACTCTGCTGCGAACAACTCCCTTGAGGCAGACAACTTGTCCAGCAGGTATGACTTCTGGTGTTTTGCTCTTCCATAGAACTACCCCAATTCGACCACTTGCAGCGTGTTTCTCTCGAAGGGAAAGTGCCTTTAACACTGCCTTATATCCATAAGGGCTTGGACAATGTTGAGGGTGCTTTAGATGATTGTACTGACTGTACCAAACATCAAGCGTGTTTGTCCCTATGAGCACCTGAGAATGCTCATTAAAGCGGAAATCGGGAACTACAAGTGCTAAGGTTGGAACTTCGATTTCTCCTCCAGAAAGCTCTCTAGGGAATGTGACACTGACTTCAACAAAACCCTCATATGGGACGGGCTGTCCATTGGCTCCTTCAACTTCGAGCAAGTTAGTCAGTGGTTGAATGGGCTGTTCGGATAAATACGATTCATAAAAGGACCGTGGTATCGTGGTGACTTGTGAGCCTGTGTCTAAAAGACAATTACAACTTCTGCCAGCTATGGTGACTTTGGCTGTACACTTGGTCCCTACAAGTCTTTCAGGAATGATTGCATGTTGATTTTTCTCTTTCCGAGTGGGACATTTGTTGTTCTTAGTCCCTGTCAGTCCCGCGACAAGGACTGTCTTAAGTTTAACGGAAGCTTGTTCTGTTCCTCCCACTGCTGTTGCTTTTCATGAAGTTCTTTTCTCTTTGTGTAGACCAAGGATGGATTAGGCTCATTCACACAGGACCTAGCAATGTGCCCATCTTCTCCACATGAGAAACAGTACCATGGCTTTGGCTTGGATGCAAGGTTGGTACTATTTACAGCTGATGAGGTCACTTTGGTGTGGCTTGTATTGGGCCCGGATGACTCACTAGGCTTAGGTGCTTTTTTAGCTTTGCTGGGCTTGGCTGGAAGTAACTTGGCTAATTGGGCTTGTAGCTGGGCAACTTGTGCTTTAAGCTGTTGAGTCTCTGCTGAAAGTTCAGAATGGTTGGGTAGCTGCCTGTCACCAGGTGGGCTGACGCATGTTACTTGTGCATGGGTAACGACCTTCTGTCGGGGTATGCCAAGGTGTTGCTTCATACGTCTGTTTTTTGCAGCTTGTCTATCTTCCTCGGTTCGCAACATAAGGAGTAACTTGGGAAAAGATGGGGGGTCTTCCCGTCTCGACTCTAATTGGAGCTCAGTAAGAATCGACTGATCCCAACATCCACGACAAAATTGCTTTAAGAGCTGACCTTCAGGCTTACTGGTTGTAATTCCTCCTCTTTTCATAGCTTTCATTAATGCAACTTGTAATCTGTGAAGATATGATGAAGGTTTCTCACCAGCATTCTGCAATGTGTTCAAGAACTTGGCAAAGAGCTCGTCACCATCTTCAACTGTTCCAAATGCTGAATCAAGCAATTCCAGGTAAGTGTTGGGTAAATCAGCAGAACCTAAGGGTTTGATCATGGATGCAGCTGGTGGAGAAAGGCTGTCAATAATCCTCCTGGAGCGGTCCAAGTCAGAAATGGAGGGATCTTGCAGTAACAATTCAACGTTTGTTCTCCAAGTGTCATAGTCAACTTCGTTTGAAGGACAAGGAAATCTTCCAGAAAATGTCTTAAGTCTGCTATGAGCATGTGACTGTGATGCAACTTCTCCAGTCTTTACTATGTGCTCTACTATAACCCTTTGAACTTCTGGTGGGCACACATTAGTAGGATCTGAACTAGTTTCACTTGCGTTGTTCAGTGGGAAGGAAGTGAATGTGGCTGTAACTGGACTCTTTTTAACAGATGAAGTGGGTTGAGGGGACATGATGGGAGTAAACTGGTGAGTGCTGTCAACATTACTGGCGGGTTCATCTTTACTAGTGCCCCATACTCCTTCTATGGTTTCGCTCTGAGCTGCTTGTACGATGGACTCATTGACTTTTGCTAATTCATCCTTCAGCACTGCAGTAAGACTCCTGCCACTTAATGTGGCAACACTCTGGAGTTCCTCAAGATATGACCTGGTTGCTTCGCCCCCTGCTTTGCCTGCATATACACTGGAAAGGGCTTTGACCAGATAATTTACCTCAGGATCAGAGGTACTTGCATAGTCAAGGGGCAGTAAAGGCTCTATCGACTTAATGGCAGTATCGAAGTTGTACTCTACAATTACTTGTTGGTAGTACTCAGACTCTGTTTTTCCAATGTGAATTAGCCTAGCAATTGAACCATGTCCTTTTAGATAGTCAAAAAGTTCCTCATCTATTTTAGTGTGAGTTAACCCACTAACAATGAGAGAGTTTGGAACATTTACATTCTCTTTTTGTATTATCTCCATTGTGGAATTTGTTTTGTCATTAATTTGTTTTTCTAAGTTCAAAATGTGCAAGATTGTCTGTTAAGCTGACAACAGCGCCACCTCCTGGCTGGCTCGCCAATTTATGTAGCACTCCTAACAGCTAGCTGATGACTGACTACTATCCAGCAACACTGAAGCTGGGTAAATACAGGTAACAAAGGAATTTGCCACTCAAGACCAGTATGTCTAGGTTCGTAAAGGAGGTGGGGGTGTGTGTCAGCATTAACGAGACAGAGAACAGTGTTAAAGTAAAGGGATTTACTTTACTTAGAAGACAAAATAAAACAAACAAAACAAGCTTTAGGTGTACATTGAATCAATGTCAAAAACAATAAATGTTCAATTTTATATATATATATTATTATTATTATTATTAGCCGTTATAAAATAAATCTGTTATTACTTTGCACTTTTTAGTTTAGGAATAGAATATTAATAGGGAAACTAGGAATATATAAGCTTATTTGGATTTTATTTCTGTATTATTACTTTTAGGATGTACTATTTATCTTTTAAGTTGAGTAGTTAATGGTAGTTTAGCTATTTATACTTTAAACTTTTACACTGACAGAGTTCAATATTATTTAATTTACTATTAGTTGCTAGTTTAGTTAATTTGTTTATTTAGATCCACTAATAAAATTTAGTTCAGAATATACACCTTTAGTTCTACTTTTTTCAATAACCCAACAACTTCAGTAAATCAGTAAACCCACAATAAATAAATACAAATGTGTTGAAACAATAAATAAAATAAAATAAAATAAAAATAAAATAAGCTCAGTCTCTCAATCACTTTTCTTTGTCCTACCACGTGACCAGGTAATTTGAAATGGACTCAAGAGTAGTCTTTTAGCTCAGTTCTCCTTTGGGTGGCTCGCCATCGCTTTCACAGAAGAGGGTCCGAAGTCATGCTGAGGGAATCTTCTCTCCCAGGTTTCCAGCGCCCTCAAAAAAAACCTGACCTGCTTAAGCAAGCAGGTACAGAAACTATTACTTCTAAATATCACTGACCATTACTCTGTAGTCACATTCAGTTCAACATATAACCCCAAATAATTTCCTTAATATAAAATAAAACCTCTTATTAACAGTATTAACATTTCCCTTTACAGATTTTACAGGAACGTAACAGGTAAGTATTTTACTTTTTTTTTTTCTTGTATTCTAGCATATGTTTAAACAGTATTTACACAACTTTTTTTCTCTTTTCACAGGTTCTAATGCTACACAACATATTACAATGTACATATAAACTTCAATAAACCTTTCAAAAAAAATCAACAAGGGCAGTTCTTTTCTTTACACACATTACACACAACTTATTGGAAATATACCTCTTGGATGAACGGGTATCCTTTTTGGTCCTTTACCCTCAATAGCTCTAGAACCAGCTTCAGCTATGAGTAAAAGAAATGTTTTATTTAATGTGTAATAATTAAATTCTCAAAATATTAATCTTCATTAAAAGCAATACTCAACAGCTATTTTCTTTATTTACTCCTTTATCTGTTTTTAGTAATATAATCTAGACATTTGAGTGAGAATTCAGCATTTCTGAGCTCAGCAGACTACAGCAGCAGACCATGCGGTCTGTTAGCAAAGTTAGCAGCTAGCTAAAGCAAACATAGTCTAACTCACCAGATAGTCGGTGTTCATAGGTCAGGTTTTTGCACAATTCACGAATTTCCAGCCCATTAGATGGACAGGTGATGCTTCTAGCTTTAAATAGTTCACTCTTTTATCAAAAGAGGCTTATTTTGGTCACTTTCCTAAGCTAACTGTGAGACACAGCTTTCTAGCTGACTTTGGGGCACAGCTTCTTCCTCCAGAGCACGCAGAGAGAGAGAGACTGATTGAGGGGAACCGCACTTCTAGCTGCAGTAGTTCTGTCCAATCAGAAGCAACTAAGGCGGGACAAGCCAAGCTTCCTAATATGATTGGCTGCAGTTTATTACACCAGACTCAGTTAACTTAACCCTTTAACTCCCAAAGACTCTAAACTATGCAGTCTGTAGCTCTCATGAAATGGGGGTTACATTAGCTTACCTTGTCCTATCATCACTGGTCTTGTCTAGTCTTCTCTTGTCTTAAAACTCTTGTCGTGTCCTGTCATCTCTTGCCTTCTCCTAAAATCTGTTGATTTGTCCTGTCATCTCAAATCTTGTCCTAAAACTGTTGTCTTGTCTGCACCTCTATTGTCTTATTGTCTTTTCTTGACTTTCCTCAGTAGTTTTGATTGGATTTATGGAGAACAGAAAATATAAAACATTATTAAAGTGTGGCTAATGACTGAGTATAACAGCGCAACTGAAAGGAAAGAGCCAGAAGGTATCCAAAACCACTGGCTTCCACCCACTCTACCATCCACATCACATCTTGTCTTGTCTTGACTTGTCTGGTCATCTCTCTATTCTCTATTATCTCTTGTCTTGAACTATTTTGTATCTTGTCCTAAAATCTTTCAAGCACTTCTGTGATCTTCGTTTGCTCTCCTTTTGTTCTTCTTTTGCCTCATCCTGTCAGCATCTCTTTTCTTGCCTCTCTCATAATGTTTTGTCTTGCCTAATCCTAGAAATGTACCATTGTTTAATTTTCATGTTGGCCATCCTGTTTTTTTCAACCTCAGTTATAGGGTGTTGGAGAGAACTACTGGCGTGGAGGAGACTGGTACTCTGAGATGGGAACTCTTTCTCCTCTTGCTGCTGGCGTGGATCCTTGTCTACTTGTGTATCTTTAAAGGGGTCAAGTCTACTGGAAAGGTAAAATGAAAAATGAGACAAGCAGAGAAATAAGAATACCGTAATCAAAATTGAACTAGATTGTAACTTAAAATAGGAAAGACACATTAATGTGTAGTAGTGTGACAACAAGACTTATTTAATACATGGAGATTAATGCTTTTTTGGGGGGATTCAGTATATTTTGAGTTGTTACTCAATCCAGTGCCTATTCTTTACAGCTCCTAATGTTACATTGATTAAACACAAGACAGACACTTGCAGATGCCAATAACTTGAATATTAAAATATTAAAGGACTAATAATAAAGGGGTAGTGAGGGACAGGCAAGTCCATGGTCATACACAATAAATTAAATATCTGAGGTTAGGCAAAAAGTAAAGCTGATAAACAAAATGGAAAAGAACCTCCTCTAGTATCTTGGGAATTTCCATTTTCTAAGTAAAGTTAAAGCCAAGAAGAAGCATGCATGCTCCCGAGAGGGGGTGCTTTTCCTGCAAGGGGTGCTGCATTTTGCACCGGCTATACATGGGAGGTCAGGGATGAAAGGTTTTTTTTATAAAGTTTTTTTTTGTTTTTTTATGATTAACTGTAGATCTGCAAATGTTGTTCTAAGTCACTATAGGGCGGGCTTTGATTCATTTTAGCAAATGTGTCCCCTTCCTACCCACTCCTACCCTTTGGCTAGAGAACTAGGTACAATACTCGGCAGGGGTGAGAGAGAAGTGAGGGATATGAATACACAGGAAAACAGGTGTGAGCAATCAGTAGCAGGGTGAGCAGGAACGCAGTAGTGTCATGTGATCGGTGGTGTGAGATAGTTCTGGTGTGGGTGGATGCTGGGTAAAAAAGTCCATGGGCAAAAGTCAGACTGACAGCATCAGGATTGACACTTTTAATAATGAATATCGAAGCTGCAGCAGAACCATACAGACAGTTGGAACCAATTTCTGGGAAGAAATTTTAAATCAACATTTTTATATTCTTTATTAGTCAATACTCAGAAATGCAGAAAGGAATGTGTTAAAATTAATCTGTAAGGCTGTAGACTCTACCAAACAATTTGGAAAGGTCTCTTGGACCTTTTAAACCTGGCCTTGACTCTCCTGACCATACTCTTGGACCTGTTGCAAAGGTAATCTGCAAAGAATGATCTTGCCTAGAGCCTGTGTAATTGAAACGCATGTACATTTTTTAAAGAACATTGCGTATTTGTGTTGCTGTTTGTTTTTAGGTGGTGTATTTCACTGCTTTGTTCCCCTATGTGATCTTGGTGGCCCTGCTCATCAACAATGTCCAGCTTCCTGGAGCCATCAAAGGTATCGAGTTCTTCATCGTGCCTGAGTGGGAGAAGCTGCTGTCTGTGGAGGTAGGAGAATAGAGAATAGTAGAAGAGACAGAGAAGCTACTGTAGATCTAAAAGCTAAAAACACTATTGATTGATTGAGGTTGGACAGTAGAAGATTTGTCGGATACTTTAGGAAATTAATTGTAGAAGTGGCAGGACATATGAAGAAATACAGGGGTTGGACAATTAAACTGAAACACCTGGTTTTAGACCACAATATTTTACTGTTCTGACGGACAGTTCTGGTGGAAACAGGAGAGTTGAGGTGCACATTGAATTCTGCCGTGATTTGATCAGCCGTGGTTTTATGTTTTTTAGATACAATCCGGGTTAGCACCCGAACATCCATTTCAGACAGCTTCCTCTTACAGCGTCCACAGTTAATCCTGTTGGATGTGGTTGGTCCTTCTTGGTGGTATGCTGACATTACCTTGGATACCGTGGCTCTTGATATATCACAAAAACTTGCTGTCTTGGTCACAGATGCGCCAGCAAGACGTTCACCAACAATTTGTCCTCTTTTAAACTCTGGTATGTCACCCATAATTTTGTGTGCATTGCAATATTTTGAGCAAAACTGTGCACTTACTCTGCTAATTGAACCTTCACACTCTGCTCTTACTGATTGGCCACCAGGCTGCTCCAATATAGCCATAAAACCTCCCACACTGAAATTACAGGTGTTTTAGTTTCATTGTCCAACCACTGTAGGTCCAGGGATAATGTAGCTCCGGTATTTTGATTTCAGATACTGTACTATCTTGTTGTGTTTAGGTGTGGGTAAATGCAGCTGCTCAGATCTTTAACTCCATCGGGATTGGCTTTGGTTCACTCATGGCTATGGCCAGCTACAACTCCTTCAACAACAACGTCTTGAAGTAAGACTGCAATTTATTTTTAAGCTTAAAATATGCAGTAAAAACTCTTTTTTGAAGGTTAAATGGGAATTAATGAAATAAACCACAGTGCATCTCACACTGGTAAACTTTTTACTGGTAAACACAACTTCTGACATATAAAAGGATGGATTAAAAATCACAGGAGTTGCAACTGTGTGTGTTTGAGTAAGAGAGAAAAAAGAGTGAGAGAGGGAAAGAGAGAGAGAGGGGGGGGAGAGGGGCAAGAGAGTGAGAGTTAGTTATGAAATTGAATCTATATTTCATCATAAATAAAACAAAATCTACCTTTGTAATTTGTTTATATTGTGAAATAAAACTAACATTACCAGGCTCCGTAAAAGAAATGAATTGTGGGAAAAAGTTGGCAACTTAAAAAAATAAAATTATCAATTTGTGCTAATAAAATAAATGAGTAAAGTTGTCATACAGTCACAAAAATACCACCTCACAAATTACTGGACTTACAAGACACAGGACACATTTAGAGCTCCTTTAGGGTCTACGGGCCCTATCATACACCCTGTATAAAGCGCGTCACCATGCTCATTGGTATCTTACACCCCATCAGTCTATTTTTTCACGCCTTATGTCCGCTCCATTAAAAAAGCATCAGAGTTTATGAATATATCTACACCTGAATATATAAATATATCTATATCTGGCATGTTTCTATCTTGGTGGTGGGAAGTAGAGGTGTGCCACTGACCGTTTTAAACCCTGACAACAGTCAACAGTCAGCCACCCAGTCCTATTCCTAACAGAATAAAAAATAAAATAACATTGTTGTTTCCCTAAAGTGCAGTGCATTTAAGATATCAACAAGCCAAAGTCAGAGTGCACCTGGTTCTTAAAGATAATGCCAAGTGATGTTACGTCCAAAAAACACCCATTATTAATTAAAAGATAAGTACTCATTAAAGCTTTTTTACCCTCACAATACCAAGGACACTGGCACACCCTAAATCCAGCTGCATGATGCACAATTGACCGGTGCACTAAAGATCACTAAAATAGGGCACCATACCTTGGTTGGTTTGAGCTTTTAATGTGGCACATAGAAGAGCAACAGCATAACAGGCAGGTGGTTATAATGTTTTGGATCATTGGTGTATATTTGGTTTGGCTGCTGACCTAATGCTTCTACAGTGTTTTGCTTTAATTTGTTCAGATTAATTTTGTTAAAATCCTTTATTGACAAACTTTTCTGTGTTTATTAAAGGGACACCCTGGCTATAGCCATCACCAACTCACTGACCAGCATTCTGGCTGGATTTGTGATTTTCTCTGCATTTGGATACATGTCTTACCTTCAGAATATCCCAGTCAGTGACATCGCAGTTGATGGTAAGTTGCAGGTTTTTGGGGCATATCTAGACATGCATTACTACTTAAAAAATAAATAAATAAATAAGAGACCACTTAAAAATTATGAGTTTCTTTGATTTTACCAAATTGAAAACCTCTGGAATTTAATCAAGAGGAAGATGGATGATCACAAACCATCAAACCAAGCTGAACTGCTTGATTTTTGCACCAGGAGTAAAAGCATGAAGTTATCCAAAAGCAGTGTGTAAGACTGGTGGAGGAGAACATGATGCCAAGATGCATGAAAACTGTGATTAAAAACCAGGGTTATTCCACCAAATATTGATTTCTGAACTTTATCTGAGCATTATTTGAGGTCTGAAAGCTCTGCATCTTTTTTGTTATTTCAACCATTTCTCATTTTTTGCAAATAAATGCTCTAAATGACAATATTTTAATTTGGAATTGGGGAGAAATGTTGTCTGTAGTTTATAGAATAAAAAACAACAATGTTAATTTTACTTAAACATAAACCTATAAATAGCAAAATCAGAGAAACTGATTCAGAAACTGAAGTGATCTCTTCATTTTTTTCAGAGTTGTAGCTGTAACTGTACATATTTTTATAATAAGCAGTTAACACCAATATAATACAATTAATCTCATTCATGTCCTGCAGGTCCTGGTCTTGTGTTCGTTGTTTACCCACAGGCCTTTGTGACGATGCCAGTCGCTCCAATGTGGGCGGTGTTCTTCTTCTTCATGCTCCTCTGCCTTGGCCTGGACAGTCAGGTACGAATATGGCCAAAAGTGTTGGGACGCCTGCATTTTCATTGGAGTAACTGTCTCTACTGTCCCAGAAATAAAGTTTTCTACCAGATGTTTTATCTGCTCTAGAGAGTCCCATTCTATTGGCACTACTTCTAAAAAGGGACTAAACAAAACCAGCAGTTTATTTTGTGTGCATTTGCACGTCTTTGTCAATGCGTACAACTTAGAGTTGTTCAATAATGCATTCACTAGAAAGGGGGTCCACAAAACATTGTTCTATGGAATAGGACTCTCTGGAGCAGATGAACTCTTGATTTTGGAAGAACCAGTAAATGAGAAGATGTTCCAAGACTTTTGTGTCCACATCTTTTATTTATTTTCACTAACACTGTTGTATATTTGTGCATGTGTGTGTGTGTGTGTGTGTGTGCTGTAGTTTGCGATGGTTGAAGTGATGGTGACCAGTTTGATGGACAGCTACAGTAAGCCCTTGCTGAGGTTCCTCAGACAGAAGGAGCTGCTGGTTTTGGTTGTATGCAGTGGTGCTTTTCTCCTGGGCATCCCGCATGTCATGCAGGTAAAATGAACTAAAAATGATGAGGGTTTTTCTATTGTTCATTTCCATTCAATCTGTGAGAGTACTAACGTGCCATAAATATAGGATTTGATTTATTTGTAGGGCTTAACCAAAAATGGTGGTCAAAGTGCAAGCAAGGTTCAAAACTAGAACAAACCAAACCATCAGAGCAAAGACAAAAGTCATCAGTGCAAAAAGGAAAAATGGGTAAAAAACGAAGAAAACCAAATTGAATCAATTCATTTTTTTGATACATTGCTTCAAAGTCTGTATCAAAACTATAAAAGACACGTCACTGTCCCAAAACAGGTTCCTTTACGTCAAGACAGTTTGAATCTACATTGGTTTACAAGTGTTACAAGTGTTGCTCATAATTTGTGAAATGGAAGGATCTCAAAAAAAGACCAGGGCCTGCTGTTTGCGATCATTTTGAACTTAAAGACAAACATTTAAAGTGCCCGATTGCCCACCCGATGTCCCTGTGGTGGATGATGATTAAAACATCTCACAAGATCTTGTGAGTGGAAGAGTCTCTGAAAAAACTGTGAAGCGTGACACCATTTCAGTTTTTTTCCTGATGACCAATTACAATGATCGAAAGTTAAAATACCATGTTTTACTTGTCATGTTTTTTATGTTCTGTTATCATTTCATTTTGCATAATGTGCAGTGAAAAGATATATTTGAGTTTGAAATGTAGTGGAGTTAAAGTAAAAAAATGTCACCCAAATGGGTTCTTGGTCCACTTTTAAGAACTATTAAGAATTACTAAAAGCACATAAATATACAGAAATAAATCAGAAACAATTTGAATAGAATCCGATTTAAAAGTGCAGCTGTAAAAAAGCCCTGAATCAGAAACTGAGCAGTGTTTAACCTTCTCTATTGATTCTCCTCAGGTTGGTATTTATGTGTTCCAGCTGATGGACCACTACACTGCCATAGTGTCCATCATGTTCCTGGCCTTTTTTGAGGTGGTGGCCATTTGCTGGTTATATGGTATGAGAACAAAAAACACTTATTTTCTAAAACATGTTTGCAACCATCTTAGTTCATGGTAACATTTAGATAGCGTCATTTGATTTCATATAATACATATTTGAAATTTTCTGAAGGCTAAACTGAAAAAAGGGAGAAATCACAGGCATTTCCACTTTCATTTAGCTGTCCCTTTAGCTCTAAACACAACCTAACCAGCTCAAGCTTATCAAGGTGGTTGATAGTATATGCTATTTTGAGTTTGATGGTTTAGCTGATCTAAAAGAACGATCAAGCTGACCCAGAATAACAAGCTGTTCCATCAGCATGATCAAACTAAGCAGTAAGACCAGCTTTTCAGCCACCTTGACCATCAAATTCCATCTTAGGCCATCCAAAAAAAAAAACAGCTATGCCAACAAATGCTGTTATTGAGCTGCATTTTACAGCTTAAAGTGTGTAAATAAATAAAGTTACACTTATATAGCACCTTTCTAGAAACCCTAGGATGCTTTACAATGAAGTTTTTTTACACACAACCATTTATACTCAGCACTCATCCACACACTGGTGAGATGCGACAGCCAATAGAGCACAGCATACTCTCAACCGGAAATGACCGTCCACCTAAAGGACTGCATCAGGCACTACAGCTATTAGCCAGGACAGAGTGCCAATCCATATCTTTACACACGCAAAAACTTACATAAACACCACAAACATTAACACCAGATCAATTTAGAGTATTCATTTTTTCTAGGTAATTTTAGAGAATCCAATTTAATCTGAACTCGATGTTTTTGGGCTATGGGAGTAAACCAACGCAGATACAGGAAGAACATGGAAACTCCACCCAGATAGGGACTTGAACCCAAGACTCCAGTGCTGGGAGGCAAACGTGCTAACAATTAAGCCACCATACTGCCCAAAGGCAAAGATAATCAGCTATTTGTTAGTTTAGGTAAGAAAATTATCAGGGGGGAGAAAACTCTGGGCTGGAGTTCGGGAAGCTTTTGCTTATCATAAAAAGCCGCTCTCGACTCTTCTATAAGTAAAGTAAGAAGAATAACAGATATAAGAGGAGGAGTTAAAAGGAGGAGATGGGGCAGTGGAGGGTTGCAAAGATCTGACACACACCCTACAAGTCCAAGGTATTTGTAGGGTGATAAATCCAATAACTCACAAAAAAAAAATCACACTCAGCTCTTTGAATATAGTCAAATGATCTCTCACATTCAAATTGTGTGGTCATATTGATGCCACATGACCAAACCGGTGCTTGGTCTGTATTTCACCTGCTTTTCTGTCTCTTTTCTGTGTTTCTGTTCTCAGGAGTTAAACGTCTGTCCAGTAATTTAGAGGAGATGACTGGAAAAAAGCCCAACATCTTCTTTAGAGTCTGCTGGATGGTTATCTGCCCTGTACTGATCACAGTGAGTAGCATGGGTTAATGGGTTAATTACGATGTCATTGAAAAGCTACTTTATTTCAGTAATTCAGTTCAAAATGTGAAACTCATATATTATATACAGTTGTGGTCAAAAGTTTACATACACTTGTAAAAAAACATAATGTTATGGCTGTCTTGAGTTTTCAATAAGTTCTACAACTCTTATTTTTCTGTGATAGAGTGATCGGAACACATACATGTTTGTCACAAAAAACAGTCATAAAATTTGGTTCTTTCATAAATTTATTATGGGTCTGCTGAAAATGTCACCAAATCTGCTGGGTCAAAAATATACATACAGCAACATTAGTATTTGGTTACATGTCCCTTGGCCATTTTCACGGCAACTAGGCACTTTTGGTAGCCATCCACAAGCTCCTGGCAAGCTTCAGGTCGAATGTTTGACCACTCTTCTTGACAGAATTGGTGCAGTTCAGCTAAATGTGATGGTTTTCTTGCATGAACCTGTTTCTTTAGCACTGTCCACATGTTCTCAATGGGGTTTAAGTCAGGACTTTGGGAAGGCCATTCTAAAACCTTAATTCTAGCCTGGTTTAGCCATTCCTTTACCACTTTTGATGTGTGTTTTGGGTCATTGTCTTGTTGGAACACCCAACTGCGCCCAAGACCCAACCTTCGGGCTGATGGTTTTAAGTTTTCCTGCAGAATTTGGAGGTAATCCTCCTTCTTCATTATCCCATTTACTTTCTGCAAAGAACCAGTTCCACTGGCAGCAAAACATCCCCAGAGCATAATACTACCACCACCATGCTTGACAGTAGGCATGGTGTTCCTGGGATTAAAGGCCTCACCTTTTCTCCTCCAAACATATTGCTGGGTGTTGTGGCCAAACAGCTCAATTTTTGTTTCGTCTGACCAGAGAACTTTCCTCCAGAAGGTTTTATCTTTGTCCATGTGATCAGCAGCAAACTTCAGCCGAGTCTTAAGGTGCCTTTTCTGGAGCAAGGGCTTCTTTCTTGCACGGCAGCCTCTCAGTCCATGGCGATGTAAAACACGCTTGACTGTGGAGACTGACACCTGTGTTCCATCAGCTTCCAAATCCTTGCAGACCTGCTTCTTGGTGATTCTTGGTTGACTCTTGACCATCCTGACCAATCTCCTCTCGGCAGCATGTGATAGCTTGCGTTTTCTTCCTGATCGTGGCAGTGACACAACTGTTCCATGCACTTTATACTTGCGTATAATTGTCTGCACAGTTGCTCTTGGGACCTGTAGCTGCTTTGAAATGGCTCCAAGTGACTTCCCTGACTTGTTCAAGTCAATAATTCGCTTTTTCAGATCCACACTGAGTTCCTTTGACTTTCCCATTGTAGCTTTTGTAGCTGAGTCTAATCACTGGGTCAAATGAGCCCTATTTAAATGGACTCATGAGAAGTCAACAGCTGTAGTCAATCAGAATCACTTACAAGAAGTGAAGAGGCCATGACATGAAGCTAATTTGATTGACACAACTCGCTACATCACCAAAATTGACAAATTTTGTTGCTGTATGTATATTTTTGACCCAGCAGATTTGGTGACATTTTCAGCAGACCCATAATAAATTTATGAAAGAACCAAATTTTATGACTGTTTTTTGTGACAAACATGTATGTGTTCCGATCACTCTATCACAGAAAAATAAGAGTTGTAGAACTTATTGAAAACTCAAGACAGCCATAACATTATGTTTTTTTACAAGTGTATGTAAACTTTTGACCACAACTGTAGATGTATTACACACATAGTGATCTATTTTAGGGGGTTATTTCTTTTATTGTTGATGATTATGGCTTACAGCCATTGAAAACCCAAAAATCAGTATCTTAGAAAATTTGAAAATTATATACGACCAATTGGGCAGTATGCCAAGTCCTGTTGAAAATGGCAAAAGAAAAATGCTTTGTACGAGGAAAATCCGTCAATACTTAGTGAGGAGTAAGTAAAGTGAGGGGGGATATATAGTGCAGTAACAGGTGAAATAAATATTCAGGTGATGGACTTCCTGGTAGTGCAGTGTGCAGTGTCATGTCATCATAAATGGAAGTATTGTCAGTGTGTGGTGCATTCTGGGTATCGTAGTCTGGAGGCTGGAGATGAAAGAGATGGGAGTGCCTTTTGCGCCAGGTGTGAAAACCCCATTGGCAGATTTTTTTTTGCCTAATATAAGCTTGCGTGTCTCAATTTACATATATTTTGTCTAGTTTTTGACAATAGATTTTTAGCAATATGTGAATTAAATGTTTGTGCCTGATTGTTGTTTTAAGCAGCACATTTTTAATATAAATTAATATTCACTAAATCACAGAACAAATTGATTTCATAACCTGGCAATGTAGAACACAATCATGCAATGCTGTAATAAAAAACATGTCTTTGGTCATTAACATGATAATAATTCATATCATGTATCTCTCTCAGATAATTCTAGTGTTCTCAGTGATTCAGTTCAGACCAGCACGCTATGAGAGTTACGTGTACCCGGACTGGGCTCAGGGGATTGGCTGGATCATCGCCATGGCCTCCATTATCTGGATTCCGTTGGCAGCGCTGCACACACTGTGGGTTCTGCCCGGCTCCTTCACAGAGGTAATAAATCACCTACTCTCTCTACCTCCATCTATCAGTCCATTCATATTTCCTTCTTTCTTACTCTTAGTCATCTTCTGCATCCCCCAGACACCAAACTATCCATCCAATCATCCTCTGATCCATCCATCCAACCATATGACTGTTCTCTCATCTAATTTCTCTACTGTCTGATCCATCATTCAGCTCTCAGACCAGTCATATAGATACTGACTGTAGCTCCCTGCTGAGAAATGCAGAGCATGACCAGATTCTGCTGATAGCAGGTTTTGGATGGTCTAACTGGTCACTGATGCTCAGGGCAGTTGAAAAGCTGAATATCCAAAAAAACATACCCTGTGCATATCATTTTTACTTCTGGTCATGTTCATCACGCTGGTCAACCAACATGGCCTTGCTGTTAATGCTGGTGCAATGCATGATCATTATGAACAAACTGGTCAACCAACAGCACAAGCATCATGACCAAACTGATGAACCAACATGAGCATCATGACCAAACTGGTGAACCAAAATGAGCATCATGATCAAACTGGTGGACCAACATAAGCATCACGACCAGCTGGTCAACCAACATGGCCTTGCTGGTAATGCTGGTCCAATGCATGACCATTCTGAACAAACTGGTAAACCATCAGCACGAGCATCATGACCAAACTGATGAACCAACATGAGCATCATGACCAAACTGGTGAACCAAAATGAGCATCATGATCAAACTGGTGGACCAACATAAGCATCACGACCAGCTGGTCAACCAACATGGCCTTGCTGGTAATGCTGGTCCAATGCATGACCATTATGAACAAACTGGTAAACCATCAGCACGAGCATCATGACCAAACTGGTGAACCAAAATGAGCACCATGATCAAACTGGTGGACCAACATAAGCATCACGACCAGCTGCTCAACCAACATGGCCTTGCTGGTAACTCTAGTCCAATGCATGACCATCATGACCAAACTGGTAAACCATCATGGCCATCATGAACAAACTGTTGAACCAACATGAGCATCATGAACATACTGGGGAAGAAACATGGTCTTGCTGATAATGCTTGTCCACCAGCAAAACCGTGATGGTCATGTCAAGCTGATTGACCAGATTGCCCCTGATGGTCATGTTGGTTTGCCAGTTTGGTATTGATGGGTATGTTGGTCCACCAGTTTGGTATTAATGATAATACTGGTGGCCTAACATGTCCACAATGACCAACCTGGTTGACCAAAATGACCAGCATGACCATCATTACAAGCTGATTGACCATCAAGACCATCATGACCAAATTGTTTAACCAACATGAGCACCTTCACCAACTAGTGGACAAATATGAACATCATGACCATGATGGTGGACTAACACATACATCACAACCAATCTGTTCAACCATCTTGACAATCATGACTAATGTTCTCCATCAGCTTGACCAGCAAGACCATTATAAAATTGTTTAACAACATTTTCCAAATGTTCCAGGAAGGTTAGCCTGTAATGTTCCAGAAATAATGCTCCAGGAAACATTATTATCTGAAATGATGGTTTGGCAATAATGGTTTACATCACAAAGTTATTGGAACATTTCTGACATAACATTGTGAAACTATTAAAATAACATTACTAAAAAAGTGACGTTGAATCAATGTTACCAGAATGCTTGAAAACAAAATTTAAACAATCTAAGAACATCCAAAAAAACTTTTTTAAGAATGTTAATTGTAACAGACAGGAAGTGTTCTACTAACCAAAAAGTGTTAGCTGTGAAGGTGGCCAATCCAACTTGTAGGGTACCACTTTAAAATAAGACTACCTTTATAAAGGGTTTATAAATGGTTTATAATTAGCTTATTAATGGTTACTATTTAGGTTGTAAATGCCTTAAAAAATCATTAATAATCAGTTATAACACATATGTAGAAAGGGCAACAATGACCTGTTGTTCATAAATGACTAAAAGAGTTAGTGGTGGAATGATTAAACTTGGGAGTTAAATGGTTAAACTGATGTTGACTGATGGAGAATATGGAGATGGAGAAGCAAGTTGAGTTAGATGGAGAAGACAAAGTAAGTTGAGTATCTGACAAGATGAAGTTTAACAGTATAGATGGCTGTGGGTTCACAATTTGGCAAACAACAGGTCATTGTTGCCCTTTCTACGTATGTGTTATAACTGATTATTAATGATTTTTAAGGCATTTACAACCTAATTAGTAACCATTAATAAACTAATTGTAAACCATTTATAAACCCTTTATAAAGGTAGTCTTATTTTAAAGTGGTACCAGTTGGAGATATTAGTCAACAAGCTTGGTCATGAGGGTCATGCTGGTTGACCACAGTAGTCCAGATCAAGCATGATCACACTGATTGTCTAGCTTGGTTAATGACGCTTGTAGACCAACTAAACCAACAAACTCTAACAAAAACAGCATATTCTGGTCAGTGGCTAAAATGGTTAACCAGCTTGACCTAGCCATGCAGTTTTTTCAGCAGGGCTGTCTTTAACTACTGTTACAATGTACTGTGATGTTCAACCAAAATGTATAAATTGTTTTTAATCTTCTTTCAGAAACTACGGAAGTCCATCAGACCCTTCGCTCTGGACGAAGCTGCTCTGAGCCCGTACTACCTCCAGAAGAGAGACGGACTGGGGGAGGTGATACCTAACGTGGCTGTAATCAGCTCCATCATCCCCCTGCCTGAGAAACCTCCAGTTCAGACCAATTTATGACCTTTCCACTTTTAACCTCAGACTTATTTATACAGACATTAATCCAAAGAAGATGGAAATTGAAAGAAAAGAGGTATATATTTTTAAAAGGATTGCTTCTTAAGTTTCTCTTGACTGACCAGAGGGGGTGGCATCTGTCTGAATCCTGCTCAGATCAAGCACTGACTGTTGCCATGGTACAAAAAAGGCTTGAGAACATTGAGAAGACCTTGGCTGACCCATTGTCCACAAGGAGGAACCGCTGGCATTCTCAAGCTTCACTGAAAGCATGTTTTTGCTGAGGAGTTCATTTCACTCTTTCTACCAGTGGAGAATTGCCTAGGATTTTTGTAAATCTTGATCAGTTTTTAAAAAATGAAACACTTGTTGCATCCAGAAGAAAGGAATTAACCAAAAGAATTGAAAATTGGTGGGAAGTTATGCCAGACTGTGATCAATCTGGTGCGCTATTCCAACAGAACAATGCTCGTCCACATACAGCTGTCGCCTTAAGACACAGATGCTGCTAAGCGCTGCCGCTATGATTAGGAGATCACCGGTTTGAATCCGGTTCATGCAGCTTGCCATCAGCTGCCGGAGCCCTGAGAGAGCACAATTCGCCTTGCTCTCTCTGGGTGGGTAGATGGAGCTCCTTCCCCTAATAACTCTTAGGCAAATGTCAATCAGCACATGGCATCTGTGAGCTGATGTATCGGAACCGAGTCGCTGCGCTTTCCTCCGAGTGCGCTGTGATGCTACTTGTCCAGACGCATCGTTAGACTTATCTCTGATGGAAAATGTTTGAGATGCTACTAAATTCGCTACCAACACAATGACGTCTGGCATGTTGCAGAGTTACACAATACTTCTGTATGTGAAGCTCAATAAATACAGTATAATCAAAGATTATTACCCATATCAGTCTATAGTTTTAAACATTTATTGTTCCTGATTACCTTTACTTTCCATCCGAAAAGCATTACAATCCAACACTTCCTTCTAGGTCTTTTTTTTTGCAACTTTTTCTTTAAAAATGACTGTATGTTGTTTGTGTTCTTTAGTGTACAGCAAGAACATGATCTGGAGTCGTGTTTCCTATTAACATTGTCTTTCCTTTTAATTTGCAGTAGAATGTTATACAATGTAGGTTTATAATACAATAGTAATTTACAAAAGTACATAATAGAACAGTAGTGGGACACTGCTCATTTATTGTTTCTTTAAAAAGCAGGACAATGATTTGAAGCACACAAACCCACACAAAGCACACAAAGTCCACCTCTGAATGACTTAAAAAAAACTAAATTAAGTTTTTGGAGTGACCTAGTCAAAGTCTGATTGAGATGCTGTGGATGATCTTAAACAGGACATTTATGCTGGAAAATCCTCCAATGTGGCTAAATTAAAACAATTCTGTAAAGAGGAATGAAACAAAATTATTCCACAGAGATGTGAAACACTCACTACCACACTACCAGTAATCACAAACGCTCGATTGCATTTTTTTACTTTAATAAATAAAATTATAATTTAAAAAGTGCTTTTTATATATTATTCAGGTTATCGTTGTCTGATACAGCTCTGGAAAAACATAAGAGGCCACTTCAGTTTCTGAATCCGTTTCTCTGCGTTTGCTATTTATAGGTTTATGTTTGAATAAAATTAACATTGTTGTTTTATTCTATAAACTACGGACCTCCTCCCAAATTCCAAATGAAAATATTGTCATTTAGAGCATTTCTTTGCAGAAAATGAGAAATGGCTGAAATAACAAAAATTAGCTTTCAGACTCTCAAATAATGCAAAGAAAACAAGTTCATATTCATAAAGTTCTAAGAGTTCAGAAATCAGTATTTGGTGGAATAGCCCTGGTTTTTAATCACAGTTTTCAAGCATCTTGGCATGTTCTCCTCCACCAGTCTTACACACTGCTTTTGGATAACTTTATGCCCCTCTGGTGCAAAAATTCAAGCAGTTTGGTTTGATGGCTTGTGATCATCCATTTTCCTCTTGATTATATCCAGGTTTTCAATTTGGTAAAATTTAAAGAAACTCATCACTTTTAGGTGGTCTGTTGGTGTATTGGTGTATTAAACGTTGGTTCCCAACACTTGAATAATGATTCCAACATTTTTGAACAGCAGGGTATTTGGCGCCTCTGTGTGGTTGTTAAAAACACTGCAGAACTGAGATTTCTGTTGTATATTAACTCTGAACAAAATCAAAGTTAACTTTTGTTGATCTAGCCTCAACAATAATGTAATTTTAAAGAATGTACACCCCACTGATTAATGCCTGTATGTCAGCCTCCTTTAGACTAGAGTTCTAATCTCTCTAATCTCCAGAGGGTGAGCAGGATGTCAGAAAATAGAAATGGATTTCCCTTAGATTGTAACACAGTCGATCATTTCCCAGAATCCCTTGTTTTAAAGATGGGTTGCAGAGGTCAGAATTGATCCGAGCTTATGAGATATCTACCAATCACAGTGCATACTGCAGCCCTTTACGCAATTAGGAGAGTCCCACAGGTGATGATGTTAAATAATACATGTTAATAATACATATTTAAAATTATTCAGTTTACGTTACATCACATACAGTATACTTACTACTGACCAGCTGTCATCTCACTACTTAAAATACATGAAAAATAAACATATGTAATAAAAATATATATTAAGAAAGTCATTATTTAATTTAATAAAAAAATATCATCAGATTACTAAATTACCAATAGGATTGTGACAAAAGCATGATAAAAATGTAATGAATCAACTACATTAATCCATTGATCAATATATATGTGTGAATTTACTTTTAAAAAAGAATCTGTAGATTAATTAGCAATATGATGATTTGTGTGATTAATTGGTTGATTAATTGGAAGAATCATCTGTAATCATTTTCAAATGATGTTTTTGTGCTAAACATAAAATATGCATTAATATGTATTAATATGATACATGTAAATAATATTAATATGATACATGTAAATGTAAATAATTGTATTTAATTAATAATCTTTTTTAATCTATTCTATTGAATGTTAAAACAAAATGTGCAATTTACTTGATGACTAATATAGTCGATTGTGCCAGGATGGGGGTTCTTATAAGTATATAAGATGGATTTATATAGAAACGTTATATCCTAAAGGTGCTGCCACTATGATCGGGAGATTGCTGGTTCGAATCCTGGTCATGCAGCTTGTCATCAGCTGCTTTTCCAAGTTTTTTACTCTTAATAACCATCAGACAAAAGAAGCACACGGGAGACAGAATGAAGAAATCGCAAGCAGTTCAGTTCTAATGATCTTTTAAAGTTTAATTCATGAGAACTTCAGCCATGTTCATACACACCTCGGCAAAAGAAGGACTCCTTTAAAATGTGCACACATGAAAGTTAGTCACATGATCCTAGGAAATGGTGTCAGTGTTTTACTATATCCTTCAGCGAGAGTCCAAGAAGTGAAAACCAATTTTACTACATTTATAATGTGATTTCATGATACTGAGGTACTTCACTCGCACTTCATTCTCCTGTTTGACATCATGCACGTTATGATGCAGGTTTTTAAAGAAAATGAACGAGCGTGAGCTCTTTAACTCTTTAACTCTTCGCTGGTGTGCAGTTGAGGAAGCTCTTAAAGCTCTTGAAGCAACAGGCATTGAGCTTAATGCCTAATGCTTACGGTACTTTAGACTCGGCAAACTGGATTGAAAAGTTTAAAATATGGAAATCGAATTACAGGTGGATCCATTTCTGGTTATGAGAAAGTTATGAGAAACTCTTAGCTACAATCAAAGGTTAGAACACTTAAAAAAACACAATAATCATCATTGAACAGTAGAACACTTAACATAACGCAATTATAATGCATTACGAGGTGCCTTACAAAGTCTTATAACACATCTGTAATTTTTTTCTTACACTGACAGGTGTTTTTTTAAAGCAGATTTTGGTCTGAGGGCAAACTCCACAACATGCTATTAGTGTGGAAAAGCAGCAGCCAAATGCTAAAAAAATTAACCAAGTCTTTGATATGGAGTTTGTTCGATATGTAGTTATATTGGTTTAATGAAGGCTTATGTAGCCTTCCTTAGAAGTTGCATGCTGAAGCTGGGATTGAGGTGGCGCTCAAGTTAACAGCATTGAAGCTAATTAATCATTTGAAAAATGGGACATTCTTTTAAAACATTTCCAAACAACAGTTTGCTAAAGACTTTGCCAAAATATTATATTTGCATTTATAGTGTTAAGCTGACGCTCTTGTCCAGACAGTATGTACCACTTGTTTTTCTATATTTTTCCAGTGTTTTATGGCAATTCTTCCGTATTTATCACACTATAAAACTCACTTAAAATCCTTAAATTTTCCCAAAACTTGTCAGTGCCACTTATGTATGAATTTTAACAGTCAGGTCCTTTTTTTTACAGGAGTTTCAGTTCAATTCTCCAGCAGTATTAGCATTACTCACTAACCGCGCTAAGCGCTAGCTCTTTCGCCATCCAAAGGTAAGTATATCGGACTGTAGCCTGCTGCTAACCCCGGCTAGCACTGCTGGAGCAGCATTAGCATTAGCCACTAACCGCGGTAAGCGCTAGCTCCTTTGCTGTTCAGAGGCGAGTATATCAGACAGTAGCCTGCCCGTTTATCATGTTGAAACAAGCTACATGGGACAAACCGCTAGCTGATATCGCCCAGGCTTATCGGAACACTTAGGGTTCCATAGCGTAGTGCTATCATGAGGAATTGATTAGCACTAATGGTTAGCCGCTAATGCTAATGCTGCTGCAGCCAGCCTTAGAGGAAATCTGGAAATCTAAGCTTACTGTAAATAAACAGAAGTGCTTTACTCACGAAAATAAACAGTTTTCAGGAGAGAAATGTGTGTAGATTAACATCCAGCTCTCATTTGACTTTGAAAGAAAATGTTTTTTTTTTTTAATTACAGTTTTGTTTACATAGCTTAGCTTAGCTTTGCTTTAGTTACCCCACCACTTCCACCCCCCAGCGGCAAGAGCTGCTAAATTAGAACAGCAACATGGCAACACCCTTGTTCCTTACTAGTGTCACATAATGTAGTACTAGTGTCCTTATAATCTGGTGTGCCTTATGTTTGAAAATAGACCAGAAAATAGACGTTTATTGATAGTTCGCATTATAAGCTGGTGCGCCTCATATGAAAATATGGTAACAATAAAAATAAAAACATGGTAACAAATATGTCCCACTCCTAATGTTCCCGATTGTCAGTGTTAGTTAGCATTGTTAGGCATACCAATAGGGATAACAATGCACAATACAGTAATTATCACATTCAAACACAATGAAGTATGTCCACAGATAGACATTGGACAGTACTGTGTGTACAACTGATTTAATGAGTCACAAAAGTTGTGATAAACTGTACTATATATTTGCTGTGCAGCCATATTGGAATTTGATTCAGTCATATGAATTCAGTCTTATATCCGAATAATGGTGTGAAACCCCTAAACCCCAGCATACTGTACATAAAACTTACATAAAACTGATTTAAAACTTTAGAGATGTGTTAAAAGCCTTTATGAGACATTTAGACCCCATTTACACCTGGTCACTTCAAAGAGAACTAGTATTTGGGTTTTATCCTGAAAACAAAAGATTGGTTTATAATCGCTAGTCGGTCTGAGACCAACTTCTGAAGTTGTATCTGTTTTAAATGCATCTCAGATCATCTAATACAATTATTTAAAAAATCTGAGTATTTGTTTTCAAATGCGCCTCAGATCACCTTCTAAAGGTGTTTGAGTGATCGGATTCGTGTCTGTTTTAAATGTGTCTTAGATCACGTTCTGAAGTGGTTTGAGAGATCGGATTTGTATCTGTTTTAAATGTGTCTCAGACCACTTCTGAAGTGGTTTGATTGATTGATCAGATTTGTATCCATTTTAAATGCATCTCAGATGATCTTCTACAATAGTATCAGAAATCAGAGTTTTGCATTTGTTTTGAATGCGTCTCAGACCACCTTCTAAAGTAGTCTAAATGATCAGATTTGTATCTGTTTTAAATGTATCTCAGATGATCTTCTACAATAGTTTCAGAAATCAGAATTTTGCATTTGTTTTAAATGCGTCTCAGACCATCTTTTGAACTTGTGTGAGTGATCGGATGTGTATGCATTTTAAGTGTATCTCAAACCACCTTATTTGTATCTGTTTTAAATGTGGCTCAGACCACCTCCTAAAGCGCTTTGTTTGAGTAATGGGATTTGTATCTATTTTTGATTGTGTCTCAGACCACCTCCTGAAGTTTTTTTTGAGCGATTGGACTTGTAACTGTTTAAAGCGTGTCTCAGACCACCTCCTGAAGCAGTTTGATTGAGTGATGGGATTTGTTTCTGTTTTAAATGCGTCTCAGACCATCTTCTGAAGTTGTGTGAGTGATCGGATGTGTATGCATTTTAAGTGTATCTTAGACCACCTTCTGAACATGAGTGATCCTATTTGTATCTGTTTTAAATGTGTCTTAGACCACCACCTGAAGCAGTTTGTTTGCGTGATGGGATTTGTATCTGTTTAAAGCATGTCTGAGACCACCTCCTGAAGTTTTTTGTTTGACTGATTGGATTTGTATCTGTTTTAAATGCATCTCAGATCATCCCCCTACAATTGATTCAATAATCAGATTTGCCTCAGTTTTAAATGTGTCTCAGACCATCTTCTGAAGTCGTGTGAGTGATCGGATGTGTATGCATTTTAAGTGTATCTCAGACCACCTTCTGAACATGAGTCACCCTATTTGTATCTGTTTTAAATGTGGCTCAGACCACCTCCTGAAGTTTATTGTTTGAGTGATTGGATTTGTATCTGTTTAAAGCATGTCTCAGACTACCTACTGAAGTCATTTTTTCTTTAGTAGTCAGCTCTGTTTAAGTGTGTTTTGGATGTGTTTACACTTGTATTTTTAAGTTTATTTTATGTTTGCCTTATCCTAATATAATTCTGATACTCAAGATGCAAGAAGTGATGAGGTGTGAATGGGGTCTTGTATAATTCGCTATAATTGTGTCAGTAAGTGTTATCTGTATATATAATTAATTATAATTGTTACTGTTACGTGATTGGGTGTTTTCCTGTCCTTCACTTCTTAAAAAACAGATATGTTATATGACCTAAGAACAAATAAAGAAACTCATATGTGCAACTGACGGCATTTTGTTCCTGTAAAGGTGGTCGGTACGGGTTCTGTCTGATCATCGTACGCGATCTGGTTAGCCCCCGTTCCGTTTCCAGTTAAAAACAACAACTCCCCGTACTAAAAGAATTCTGTTCACATTGAGGCAGCAGTGTATCTGTAAATTGGAACAGAACCAATCTTCTATCTCTCTCTCTCCTTTATGTAGGAGGAAGAAAACGGACCACTCTCGCTCGGCATCGGATTTTGTGATCTGTTACTGTTTCCTCCACCCTGGTTTTCCACAAAGCAAACCCAAATTCCCTTCAAAAATCCACTGTTTGTTTTAAAACTAGGTGTTGTACATGTTTAGTCCAGCAGGTGTTGCCAGAGAGCCACGGCTGCTGCTGCTGCTGCTGCTGGCTCTGTCCTCTCCTCTGACACGTCGCTCTGCCCATCATCACTGTTGCTAAGACACCTGTTCCACCGGCCGCAGCTGCACATCTCCGATCTGAGGATGAACACGGATCAGAGAAAACACATGAAAACATAGACAATCAAATATTCCATAACTTCACATTCCTAACATTACAGTAAATGAATCTGATGATCGATTAAACACACTATTGACACTGGAATCATGTTTAAAAAAATAAAAGCAATATTTAACGATGTACAATACATGGGGAAAAAGTATTGGGACACATTTTTCATTCACTGTTTCTTCAAAATAAAGGGCATTAAAAAGAATTGATGATTGATTTTGTTGGAGAAACTGTCTCTACTGTCAAGGGAAGCCTTTCTACTAAATTCTGGAGAATTTAATTGCATTCAGGGACAGTAAAGTCAGCGAGATAGTGTGTTTATATTTATCTGCTCCACAGAGTCAGCATATGTGCATTTGCACATGTGTGTCAGCAATATGTGCAAAATAAAGTATATAAAACAAACATTTATTAGAAGGGGTGTCCAAAACATTTGGCCAAATAGTATATTTAATTAACATTTTTGAATATACAGCTCTGGAAAAAATAAGAGACCACTTCAGTTTCTGAATCAGTTTCTCTGATCTTGCTATTTATAGGTTTATGTTTGAGTAAAATGAACATTGTTGTTTTATTCTATAAACTACAGACAACATTTTTTTTCCAAATTTCAAATAAAAATATTGTCATTTAGAGCATTTATTTGCAGAAAATGGGAAATGTCTGAAACAACAAAAAAAGATGTAAAGCTTTTCAAACAAGTTCATCTTCATTAAGAGTACAGAAATCAGTATTTGGTTGAATAACCCTGGTTTTTAATCACAGTTTCATGCATCTATGCATGTTGTCCTCCACCAGTCTTACACACTGCTTTTGGATAACTTTATGCCTTTACTCCTGGTGCAAAAATTCAAGCAGTTCAGTTTGCTTTGATGGCTTGTGATCATCTATCTTCCTCTTGATTATATTCCTGAGGTTTTAAATACAATAAATGGTCTGTATTACCACCATTTTATTACTGAGTCATGACAAAAAGCACTCATTCAAGCAAGCAGATCTCAGAACACTACAGAGATTTTATATTATGCTGGAGAGAGAGATATAGAGAGAGAGAGAGAGGTGGGTAATGGGGTGTGTAAGGTTTTGATTATATTTGTCTCTGCAGTTGGAAATCTAATTTGGTGATTTGATTTGCAATAACAATAACAAAATGAAAACAGGCTACAAGTGCAGAACAAACAGTTTCACAATTCAGTCTAATGACAGATGTAGATTTTCCTCTGTGACTCACCTGAACATGTGGAGGAGCGCTGAGAACATATCTGACTGCACTGGCTATATCTTCAGCTTTCAAACACTGCATAGAAGAAAACAGCACAAATAAAAAATGCAGGCTTTTAGAATATACCAATTAAATGTTTGCACACCTTCTCAGTGAATGCTTTTCTTTATTTCTTTCTTTAATTTATTTTCTACCTTGTAGATTTACATTATAGACATGAAAACAATTAAGAGACACATATGAAATTACATAGTAATTGAATATATTATTTATTTATAATATTAAATAAAGTGTTTGTCAATCCCACACAATCCCCTGATCTAAACCTGATGAACTGAGATGGTGATTTAAGGTGATTTGGGATGAGCTGGAGCTTCACAGTGTGAAGAAAAAGCAGCAACTATTGTTCAGCACCTCCAGGAACTCCTTCCTTCAAGATGCTGAGAAAACTATTCCAGGTGACTCTCCCTCATGAAGAAACTGAGATTAAAATACCAAGAGTGTGCAGATCTGTCCTCAAAGATAAATGAGATACTTAGAAGAATTAAAATATAAAACATATTCTGGTTTGTTTAACACTTCTTGTTTACAGAATAATTCTGCATGTGTTTCTGTATAGCTTTAATATAGTTTTCAATAAAAAGTCATAAAAAGAAATAAAACACACTGTATGAGAAGAGGTGTGTTCAAACTTTTGACTTAACTTTTATTACTGTGTATAAAACCATCAATGCTTAAAACTTCCACAGCTCACCTTTATACTTTCATACACAGCTGCAGCTTTCTCTGGATCACTATTATGGTGCCTAAAGGCGAACTCGGTTTCCACTATGCCTGGAGATATACACTAAAGAGAGAAACAAAACATTAGCATTAACATTCACAGTTAGCATAAGCATGACAGCTACTTCAATCCTAAAGAATTAAAAAACATTTTTTTAATGTAGCTGAGTTGCCGAGGCATTTCTCTGGTGCATCTGGTTTGCTTTAGTTAGATACAGACAGACAGACAGATAGACAGATAGATAGACAGATAGACAGATAGACAGATAGAGACTAAGATAAAGCGAGAAAGACAGACAGACAGACAGACAGACAGACAGACAGACAGACAGACAGACAGACAGATAGATAGATAGATAGATAGATAGATAGATAGATAGATAGATAGATAGATACTGAGGTAAAGCCAGACAGACAGATAGATAGAGACTGATGTAAAGTGAGACAGACAGACAGATAAAGACTGAGGTAAAGCAAGACAGACAGACAGATAGAGAGACACAAACAGACAAATGGATAGATAGACAGACAGAGAGACACAGACAGACAGACAGACAGACAGACAGACAGACAGACAGATAGATAGATAGATAGATAGATAGATAGATAGATAGATAGATAGATAGATAGATAGATAGATACTGAGGTAAAGCGAGACAGACAGACAGACAGACAGATAGAAACTGAGGTAAAGCAAGACAGACAGACAGACAGACAGACAGACAGACAGACAGACAGACAGATAGATAGATAGATAGATAGATAAATAGATAGATAGATACTGAGGTAAAGCGAGACAGACAGACAGACAGACAGAGACTGATGTAAAGCGAGACAGACATACAGACAGACAGATAGAAACTGAGGTAAAGCAAGACAGACAGACAGACAGACAGACAGATAGATAGATAGATAGATAGATGTTTTTATTGCTTATTTAAGACTACATTGCATGCCACTGATATATATTGAGGCCATAATTGTATATAATACCTTAAATTAATTTATATCAAACAGACTTGCTTCTTTGCTTCCTGGCATTGTAAGTGTGAGTAAAAGTAGGTTTGGCAGCTGAAATCTGCACTAGCAGACGTTTTGTCTTTGCTAACTGCGTGAGAAAGCACTTCAGCAAGTGTCTGAGGTGTTTTGCAGTTTTAAAAGTGTTAAAAACTGTGGTTTACGATTATTAAAGTGCTGTGACAGAGTATTCGGAAAAGATGTGTGTGTGTGTGTGTGTGAGTGTTATCTCTATGTCAGTCTCTGAATCTGTGTAGCTGTTTATCTGTGTGTGTGTGTTTATCTCACCGTGGCGCGGATGTGTGTTTTAGCCTCCCGCAGTTCCTGTCGGAGCCCCTCGGTGAGGGCCGTCACAGCGTATTTGGTGGCGCCGTAGAAGTGCTCGTCCGCGTTCGCCATCACCTTGTGCCCTGCCATACTGCACACAAACACACTACAATTACCTCAGTGATGTGGTCTAAAGAAGCAATACAACAAATACTTGGCAACTAAAATTAAGCCGAAAAAGGGCAAAAAAGCACTTATGAATAGAGATAATTGATTTCTTATTATTTGAAGTCAGATTACAGTGTTACAGTGGTAGGGTTTTTTAAATAGCAGCAGCAGGAAATATATTTAGGCATAATTTAATAAATTAAAAAATGTTAACACCTTAGCCCATGTTTGTCGGGTTTCTTAATTCTTGGTCCTTTCTGTTCCTGTCTTGTGCTCTTGGTTGTTTTCCTCATCGTGTGCTCTTTAGCACATGGCTCTGTTTTATTCCTCTTTGATTTCCACCCAAGCCCCTCCTTGTCATAAGTGTTCCCACCTGTGTCTTATTTGATTTGTAACCCCGCCCCCTTGTTTTCTTCCCCAGGTGTTCCTTTTTTTCTTTGTTCTCTGTTGTGACTTTTGACCCACAGTTGTGCTTTGTTTGTTCTTGTTTGTTATTTGTTATTTATTAATTTCATTTGTTTGTTTGTTTGTTTTGTTTCTGTTTATGTTAGTATTTGTTGTTTGATTTACAGTCTTTATTGTTTGTTTCATAGTCATTGTGTTTTTTTTTTTGTTTGTTTTTTTGTTTGATTTCAGTATGGCTACTAATGAAACCAACTTGCACTTGCATCCAGTTTTTTTATAAAGTTGTGCTATTTTATACACAATAAAAAATATACAGTATATTAGTAAATAAAACATTCATTCATTAAATAAGGTATGCTTGTGTGTTCTGTGGGCGTGTCCACAGTGATGTCACTGTAAAATCCCTAAAAGTCTTCAAGGGTAGGATACTGTGGTGCATCCTCTGTTGGAAGCTTTTTAGAGGAGGATTTTAAGCAGGAGTTACACCTGTAACTGTATCATAAAAGCAAGAAATACAATTCCACCATGCTGGAGAAGCAGACAGTGACCTGTTGATGTTGATAATGTGTCCGTCGTCCACGTTTCTCTCCTTCATGGACTGGTAGGACTCACGCGTGCAGATTGCCAAAGCAAGCACGTTCACCTAAGAAGTTGTGAGAATACAAGAAGAATTTCACAACACATTGATTAATAAATACTGTGTCAGGACCCAAAATGCAATATATAAACCGGTGATCAAGCACACCTATTATCGCAGATTTTCATTTTTAACAGAGAAATGCGACTCACATGTAAATCATCACACGTCAGTGTGTCTTTGCTATCGTAACGACAGGAAAAGTACACCTTGTTCAGCTGGAAATGCACAAAACATGTACTAGATGTACTAACGTATACTAATTCTCTTGAGAAATAAGGTAATTGCTATTTGGACATTAGCCAGATATAAGATTTAGTGTTTAGTGTAAATAGGTTCTAAGACTGAATTAAAGATTCTCTAAGGTTTTAAGTAAGAGCCTGACATTTTATCACTCTCACATACGAGCCTGGAGGCCTCAGCATTTCCTCTTTATTGTGTGAATGTTAGTCTTTACCTCAACACTGATTCACACAACCCTGCTCTGATCACCATTCAGGACTTCTCCAGCCCAGATGCTAAACATTCCCCATGCATGTGCATTTGTTGCCATGGCAAGCAGAGCAGCATGGAAGCTGCTCTGCTGCAGACAGGAAAGCTCTGCAGAGGGTGGTGAAGGCTGCACAGAGGATTGTTGGAGTCAGCTTCCCCAGCACCATGGACATCTACACCTCCAGATGCAGGAAGAGGGCCACCTGCATCAGGAAGGATCCCACCCACCCAGCACACGCACTTTTTGTCCCGCTTCCCTCAGGACGGAGGCTGCGGAGCATCAAGTGCAAAACAACCAGACTGAGAAACAGCTTCATTCCGGAAGCTGTAAGACTCTTAAACTCCACTTAACAACACACTGCACTGACACACAAGGACAATTACTGTACAAACACGGTCACTTTACCCGCACTGAGACACTTTATTTTCTACTGCTCTAATTCATTTCATGCTGCTATAGCACATTTGCACTCTGGACTTGTTGCTGCAACCTGTCTACTCTTTCTATTTATTTCATTTTGGGGTATTTATCTTTAACTATTTTGTATATTCTATTTTTATTGTATTCCTTTATTGTACTTTTATCTATATATCTATTAATAACAGCTCTTGGGTGTAAACTGGATCGTGAGATCACAATTTCGTTCCACCTCATGTACCACATAAGATGCGAATGACAATAAAATCTCCTTGAATCCTTGAATCCTTAAAGAGAGTGTGTGCTGGTGTGTGTGTGTGTGTGTGTGTGTTTATGTACATTTCCAGGGCAGAACTACAGAAAAACAGGGGTTTCCAACATTAGCAAGGCTAAGAAACCAGTTCTGACTTTGTACAGTGTGTTTAAATGTTTCGCCTTATAACTGAAAGTGCAAAACTAGTCCTGTTTGGTCACTGAGGTAACGGTCATGGTTAGCCTTTGAACTTCCTGTTACAGGAACGTATTTGCCTATAGAAGACATTAGACATTAGAAAAACTACAGTCACCTATAGCAGAATAATCTTTGTCCATTTAAGCAGCACCACCAATCATATAGGAGCACTATGTAGTTCTATACTGTAGTTACAGACTGTAGTTCTGTATCTGTGTCCCTGTATACTTTATTATTATTCTCCTTTCACTCAGTTCTTTAATGCTCAGAACCCCACTGTCAGGAAGACCCAGGCAGGGAGACGAGGAGACGAACGCAAGTGCAGGTAAGGGCGAAATAAATAAATAATTTATTAAATAAATAACAAAGATAGACAAAGAAACAAGTAAACACGTAACAAAGATAATAAACCAAAATAAACGAGGGAGACTAGAGAACATAAAAAAACTAGAGATAACAATAATAAACAAACAGGGAATAATAACAAGGAACTAAACTCGATAAATAATAACTAACAAACAAACCGTGAGTAAATAAACAAAGAAGCAAACAAGAGACTGAATAAATACAAAACAAAACTGGGCAGGGATATATACACAAGGAAATAAACAAGAAGCTAAACTAGACAAGGAGAACTAAACTAAGCAGGGCAAGGGAGAAAACAATGGAAATAAACAGAAAGCTAGAAATATACACAAGAGATAAACAGAGGTAAACACGGAGCAATGACTAGGGCTATCAGACACGGAGAAACATGGAGAGACAAAACAACAGGGGTTAGTGCAAAGACCGACCGAGACAAAGTGGCAGAGGAGGGCTATTTAAAGAAACAGGAAACACACTATAATTGGAAACACCTGGGGAAGGGGCGGAGCTACAAATGAGACAAGTGGTGGAAAAGTACTGAGACGGGAGACACAGGGGAGCACAGGTCACGTGGGGAAGACACACAGAGACATGAGACAGGGCCAAGACGTGACACCCACAGGAGAGAAAACCACCACAGATCAGCTATTCTTCTTCTTCTTCTTTTTATTATTATTATTATTATTATTATTATTATTATTATTATTCGGGTGGTGGGTCATTATTATTCTCAGCACTGCAGTAATTAACACTGATTAGCATGCTGATGGTGTATGAGGTGTTAGTGTGTGTTGAGCTAATGATACAGTAAGTAGATCAGATACAGCAGTGCTGCTGGAGTTCTTAAACAGCATCTTAAACAGCAGTTACTATAGGTAGGAGTGTGCAATAGAGTGGAGAACGGTGAGTGAAGAACACAGTGCTTAAAACCACCAGCAGCACTGCTGCACAGCACATAACACAAACACATCACTTCTGTGTGGTTCTGAGCACTAAAAAGCAGGATGATATAAGGATAATATTAAAGTATACAGAGAAACAGACACAGGACTACAGTCTGTAATTATAATAGAACTACAACGTGTCTTTTTACTGTATGATCAATAGAGATGGAAAAAATGGATTTTGGGTGTAGAAACAGTGTATATAACAACAGCAGCTACTCAATTCACACTCTGCTGCCGCCAAGCCACCGGAACGACCACATATAGCACAGCACACAGGTGATAAAAAGACTGTTAGCATGCCTGTAGCAACACACCCCATTAATCACACTCCATTAACTTCAGCAGTGAAAGAGATCTATAGCTGAGGGGAAGTAGGAGTCATCGGTGATGAGAGTAATGCTGGGTTCTCTATCTGACCATATTGATTGTGAACGTATACACTCTATATACAGTCGGCCACTCCATTACAGAGGGAGTTCTATTACTGTATCATATGTGATATATGATACACACTACACCATGCACTTATTGGTAGTGAAGATGGAGCTCCATCATTCCAGAGAACACAGTTCTAAAACTGCACCACTGCTCAATTCTGGGGGCTTCATTATTAGGAATGATAACAATAGATTAATGCTTAACTCCTACAGAGAGTCCTATTCTATTGGCAATACTTGTTAAGGCACATCTGTGTCAGCAACAGGTGCAACTTAAAGTAGCTGACTGCATTTAGGAGGGGTGTTTTCACAAACATGTGGACATATTGTGGGAAAAAAGCAAATGTTAAATACTTTAAATAGCCTGTCTTCACAAATGTAATGATTTTGAATCGTTTACAGGATCACATAAAAGACCAAATAATGGAGCTCTGAGTGGTTCAGTGGTCTAAAGCACTGCCACTAAGATCAAGAGATCACTGGTTCGAATCCTGTTAATGTAGCTTGCCATCAACTGCCAGAGCCCTGAGAGAGCACAATTAGCCTTGCTCTCTCTGGGTGAGTAGATGGCGCTCTTTCCCCACATCACTCCTAGGGTGATGTGGATCAGCACGAGGCGTCTGTGAGCTGATGTGTCAGAACCGAGTCGCTGCACTTTCCTCCGAGTGTGCTGTGATGCTACTTCAAAAAGAGGCGGAGTCTGACTTTACCCTCCTGGTGTTGTGGTACCACTTGAGACTAGTGGCTGAATTGGTGGAACAATTGGCTTAATTAAATTGGGAGAAAATGGGAATACATTTAAATTAAAAAAACAACAAAAAAAAACAAATAATATTCAATAAAGCCCTTAACAGCCCATTGATCTCATTCTTAACACTAATACTTGTTGAGGGCACTGTCAACAATAGTTGCAAAGTGCAATAATTAATGTAACAGTCCGTACATTTGTGGTGAGAATGTGTAAGTGCACTGAGCATGCTAAAACATACTTTTAAAACATGAAATATATGAATAAAATATTTTTTTGTGTGGATTAGAAGCACGATGGTTATAATCAGGTAATAGGAAAAAAGTTCCGGGACCTACCAAAAACCCTGATTTTTAAATACATTTACAAATAATAAATAAATGTGACTTTGCACGAATGTGAGCAAAAGCACATTGATGAGCATTTATTATGTATAATATATGATATAGTTTCACGCAGATGACTCACGTCGATCATGTTCCTCCAGCCGTCAGTGCGGCCGCTGAGCAGCGGCTCGTTATGAGACAGGCCGGCATTGTTGATGCAGACGTCGACCCCCTGGTAAAGGGTCTTGATGGCGGAGAACATGGAGAGGATCTCCTCCTCGTTGGACAGATCACACTTATATGGGATCAGGATACCGGTGTACCCCGCACTCTGACACTCTGCTGCTAGCTTCTGCAGAGAGAGAGAGAGAGAGAGAGAGAGAGAGAGAGAGAGACAGAAAGACAGATGTATTTAAGTCAAGCCAAAATCAATCCATCCCTTTATTGTGTCATACATTACTGTAGTTCAGGGGTCGGCAATTAAGTTTGGCCGTGGGACAGCTATTTTCCAAAGCCATTACAGGGTGCTTGTGTTGTCAGGGTCGCGGCCCAATACACTACCGCTGCCCCGGCTAGTGAATTGGGACAAAGCCAGGAAAAAAAACACCCTTATAAGGAGCCCAACAATGGGTGGAAAAACGAGAATGGGGAGGAATGTAAACAAAAGCTTACTATAGAAGCATTTAATTAATTTTTTTTCATTATCGTTCATTATAGTTAAAGCAACCTCATGGGCCAGATGTTTCATGCTTGTGGGCCGCCTATTGCCAACCCCTGACCTTGTTCTTCCTGAGTTAAGGGATTTCAAGACTCTACACACCACCCACACATATAATCAAAATAAATAAGAATGGTCTAAATCAGGGATTCTCAACCAATGAGAATGGGAGATAGACTACTCTTGGGATGGGAAAGCACTGATTAGTGGTCCGCAGACCATCTTTAGAGGGAGGAAGTCCATAGTGGACCAGTACCAGTGGACCACTTTTGGGTATGTGCAGAGCTTGCCGGTTAGACACTAAAGTAGACAGTGCTCTTGAGAAAGCGCAAAAAAGTGCAAAAAAGCGCAAAAAAGCGCAAAAAAGCTTAAACCATTCAAATGTTATATTATATGACCCCGCGCGTCAGCTGCGCCAAACTCTGATTACCATTGTGTCTGCTGTGAAGCGTCACACAGTGAAATTCCTCAAGTGTATTTAATATATCCCATTAAAAACTATGCAGGACTGAAAAATACCTTTATTCTCTTAAAGATACCACTAATACAATATCCCATTTTATGAATGGAAAGCATATTGTAACAAGCATATTGTTAAAAAGAAAAGGCTACTGAAGTGAGTCACTCTTTACCATAAAAAAAAATCTGCCTTACTGCCTCACACTTCACTACAGCTCTTGTCTGAGAACCATAAGATGAACACTCCATTGAAACAAAGTAGGAGCAAATCTTATCACTTCACTCTGTATTATCCAGCGCCCGCATCCACTTTAATGTTTAACGCTCACAGATAGATAAAATAAAGTAATTATACTGATCTGAGGTCAGATCCTCCAGCCTTTACTGCAATTCTCATCCACTGTCTGCTAGCATTTAAGCTGCTGATCCCAGACATGAATTAGATTTACAGTGTAAAAAATAGGGGAAACAATTGCAAGATAGGGGTGAGAAATAAGGCTCTAAAATAAAAAATTTCAGGATCTTTTGTGATATCGTTCTTGACGATATCAATAAATACTGAATATAAAAAAATCTTAAATATTTGATTTATTTCAACAATAAACACATGCAATAAAATAAACCATAAAATATCATTTTATTTAATAGAAATAAAATTTTTTTTAACCTTTTGTCTTTGTTTTTCAAACAACATTAACTTACCACAAGTCTGATTATAATAAATCGTGGCACAGTAATATTGTGATAAAAAAAAAAAATCAATATTGTGTTAATAGTGGTGAGAGTATTTTGTATAACGGTGTAGATTTGCAGTTTATATTCATGCACTAAATATTCTTCAGTTTAGTATTTTTTATTTGTTATGTTATTATTATTTCAAAAAAATGACTATTGTGTAATTTTTTGTCTTTGTTTTCCAAACAACAGTAATTAACCACAAGCCAGATTTTTATATATTGTGACAGTAATAATGATAAAAAAAAATCCATATTGTGATAATAGTGATAATTAATAATAATAATAATAATAATAATAATAATAATAATAATAATAAATTATTATTATTATTATTATTATTATTATTATAATCATTACTATTTCACATAAATTGAATATTGAATAATCTTTTGTCTTTGTTTTTCAAAAAAACACTTAACTTACAACAAGTCTGATTTGGTATAAAATAATAATAATATTTTAACAAAATGAATTTTTATAACATAAAAAAATCATGAAGTGCTGTATATATAGCGCATTAATATAAACTGCAAACAAACACAATTATGCAAAACACACAATTATACAAAAATATATACTATCACAATACAGATTTTTTTTAAACCACGATATTACTGTGACCTAATATACACCCCGTGTGCAAGTACCCAAAAAAAGTTCACGTCATTATTGAAAAAAACATTAAATAATAAAAAATGGCAAAAATGGTTACAAGTTACATTCAAAGAGCAAAAAAGACAAAATGTGCTCAGTTCTAAAAATATAGTAAGTAAATATAATAAATGCAGAACTAGATGGAGGGACTGACATGCACACACACACACGCGCACACACACACACACACACACACTCACACACACACACACACTCACACACACAGCATCAGCTGGTATCACTTTGTGTCTGGGTCTGTGTGCAGGTCAGACAGTGAGGTGACAGACAGACTTGCCAACGGCTCAGCATGACTCTCTCTCTCTCTCTCTCTCTCTCTCTCTCTAACTTTCTCTCTCTTGTCCCTTCTCTCTGACTCTCTCTCTCTCTCTAACTTTCTCTCTCTTGTCCCTTCTCTCTGACTCTCTCTCTGACTCTCTCTCTCTCTCTCTCTCTCTCTCTCTCTCTTGTCCCTTCTCTCTGACTCTCTCTCTCTCTCTCTCTCCAGCTTAATCACTCTCTCTCTCGCTCTCAGTTCAACTGAGTTCACTTCAGGCTCCTTTTTTTGGCTCATTCATTGTTTGCTCTGAAATCAAGGCGAAATTAAAGAGAGTTTATGCTGCTTTTGTTGGAGTAACTGTCTATACTGTGCAAGAAAGACTTTCTGTGAGGGTTTGATTGCATTCAGCGACAAAAGCATTAATAAGCACCCTCCCAATTCCTCAACTCATCCCTAATAAGTATTGGTTGGAGAACCATCATTTCTGAGAACTCAGTTCTTCCACTGCACTGGTCTCAATGCTGAAGTGCTTAAACACATCTGTTTTAATTTTAGTTTACTGTACTATAGCTAAACGTATTCCTTGAAAAAGGGGGTCCATAATTTGGACATATATTTGGATATATATATCTGGGAAAAAATAAGAGAACACCTAAGTTTTGAATCGGTTTCTCTGATTTTGCTATTTATAGGTATATATTTGAGTGAAATGAACATTGTTGTTTTATTCTATAAACTACGGACAACATTTCTCCCAAATTCCAAATAAAAATATTGTCAGAAAATTGGCAGAAAATGAGAAATGGTTGAAATAACAAAAAAGATGCAGAGCTTTTAGACCTCAAATAATGCAAAGAAAACAAGTTCATATTCATAAAGTTTTAAGAGTTCAGAAATCAATATTTGGTGGAATAACCCTGGTTTTTAATCACAGTTTTCATGTATCTTGGCATGTTCTCCTCCACCAGTCTTACACACTGCTTTTGGAGAACTTTATGCCTTTACTCCTGGTGCAAAAGTTCAGTTCAGTTTGGTTTGATAGCTTGTGATCATCCATCTTCCTCTTGATTATATTTCAGAGGTTTTACATTTGGTAAAATCAAAGAAACTCATCATTTTTAAATGGTCTCTTATTTTTTTCTATGTTTAAAGAGGAAAGTGAGGCCTATGCAGTATTAATACAGTGTACAATAGACGTTATCACACACTGTAACATACTGTACTGCACTCTAAGAAATATAAGTACAGATTTGTACTTAAAAGAGTACAAAGCTTGTCGCTGGGGCTGTACCTTATATTAAGGTTCAAAAAAGTACCTTTCAGTGAAAGTACTTTTTTGTACCCATGGTTTTTGTGCCAGTATAGATTATAAAGATTATAAACATTGTCATCAACTAAAAATGGCTCAAAAACTTGATGATACAAAATTGTCTGGCTTTCAAATAAAAAATGTGCAATTTAAATATATATTGTTCATTAGTACAGTGATGCAGAACACTGAATGTACCTTTTGGCTGGTTAAATGGTACAAATTTGTACTTATTGCTGTTAGAAATTACTTTGTACTTCAGAGGGAACAAATCTGACCCTGTAAAGAACAATATTGTACCTTTGAGGGTACAATTATAAAGAATGTACCTTCGAGTACAAAAAAGTACTCATATCGTACCTCTGTTTTTTAGAGTGTGTATACAGGAGTTAAGCACTCTGCTATACTGCTCCAATACATTGATTAATATGTGTATTGATGTGTTTGCTGGTGGAAAACGCTTCAGTGTCTACCAGCCTCGCTTGAGTCATTTCCTCTGTCAACATACATCACCCGTAAGTGTGCACACACACACACACACACACACACGCTTCCAAGCTTCCTTCTCATCAGAATTACACAACACCTCCTCTGGCAGTGATCTGCCCACCAATTTAACCCTTACATGTTGCTGTACAAGGGCTGTGTATTGGCGAGAACATACTGGCGATACAATATGCAACATGATACTGGGGTTCCGATTAAATACAACATAAATGCAATATACTGTATTATTATAAAAAACAAATATTTATAAAATTGTTTTTTATGCATTCAAAACAGTGGGATCTGAACAGCACTGCCCTCTAGTGGGCGCACAACATTAAATTAACCACTTCTGACACCAATCTTTACATTTAAACTAATAATAAAAAAAATCAATTTAGTGTTAATAAACACACTGGCCAGTTTTCAACCTAGTTCATAAGATAACATCTCATAACTTATTATTTTTCTAAAATAAAATAAAATAAAGTTTAAGAGTTCAGAAATCAATATTTGGTGGAATAACCCTGGTTTTTAATTACAGTTTTCATGCATCTTGGCATGTTCTCCTCCACCAGTCTTACACACTGCTTTTGGGTAACTTTATGCTGCTTTACTCCTGGTGCAAAAATTCAAGCAGTTCAGTTTGGTTTGATGGTTTGTGATCATCCATCTTCCTCTTGATTATATTCCAGAGTTTTTCAATTTGGTAAAATCAAAGAAACTCATCATTTTTAAGTGCTCTCTTATTTATTTTTTCCAGAGCTGTATACATATAAAAATTCAGCTTTGTTAATTCATACAGTATAATTTCCACAAGTGAGATAACTGCACTGATACATGGTATTATTGACTGAGAATACTAAATAAAGAGGCAGAAGGAATCACTTTTGGGGCTGCTGGGCTTTTTAAACTCACTCCTGCAGCATAATGAGGTTGTTTTTGTGGTTTGTGTTATTGTAGGGTTTTTCTGATTGGCCGCAGTGCAGCGGGATTCACTGGAACGGCTGTTCTTCACACAAAGCGGCCAAAGCAATGACAGTATAATTATAACCTTCAGTTATCACTCTCCTACACTCGCTAGCACTCCAGCTCCATTTCAGAGACTCGTCTATAAAAACAGCCTTTCACTCGTTTTACATCCCTCTCTCTCTCTGTTTCTGTATTCATCTCTCTCTCTCAATTTAGTAATTATCATTACCCCATAGTGTTGCTAAACTACCTCTCAGTTTCTCTTTGGCCTTTTTGGCCTTTTGGTCTGTCACTTTTTCTGTGTAGTTTGTTCATTTTCCCTCTCTCTCTCTTTCACTCTCTGTTTCTCTTATTATAGTAAATAACATTACACTATGACCATTTATAGGGCTAATGTTGCTGAATGACCCCTCTCTCTCTCTCTTTCTCTCTCCCAGGGTCTCTTCATCTCTTTCTCCACCATCACTTCCCCTTTTTTCACTATTTACTGTCTCATTCTTCTTTCCTTAGTTTTTCTTTCACATTCATGCTGTGCCAATCTCTCTCTCTCTCCATATTTCTTCCACTCTCACTGTCTCTCTCTCCCTCTATCTCTATTCTCTCTCTGCCTTTGTTTCTCTTTCTTTCTTTCTTTCTTTCTTTCTCTCTTTCTGTCCTTTTTATTTTACTCTTTTTTCTGTTTCTTCACTGTTTTTTCTCATAGTGTGTGTTCTCTCTCTCTCTAGTTCTCACTCACTGTCTCTTTCTTTCTCTCAACATCTCTCTTTCTCTCTCTCTTTTTGTCTCTTGTTGTGCCTCTTTCTCACTCCGAACATCTTTCTTTCTCTCTCTTCCTTCCCTGTTGTGCTCTCCTTTTCTCTCTCTCTCTATCTCTCTCTCTCTCACTTTTGCTGTGCCTCTCTCTCTCCTTCTATCTTGTCTTTCTCTCTCCTGGTGTGCCATTCCCCTCCTATATATCTGCCTGTCTGTCTTTTCCTTTTTCTATCTCTATCTCTCTCTCTCCCTCCCTCTCCATCTATCTTTCTCAGTCTCTCTCTCTCTCTCTTCTGCTCTGCCTCTCTCCCCAACCCCCTGTATCTGCAGTAGGTAGTGTTTTCCCTTTTTTGCCTTTTTCCTGTCAGCAATGTGTGTGTGTGTGTGCGAGAGAATGTGTGTGTGTGAGAGAATGCTATGAATGAGAGAGAGAGAGTGTGTGCGTGTGTGTGTGTGTGTGTGTCACGCAGGCTAAACTACAGAAACGTTTGCAGTTTAACAGTCAGGTTGCTCAAACTAACCGCCCATCTGTTCACTCAAATCATACCAACACACACCGCAAGAAGAACAACACACACACACACACACACACACACATCCTCTTTAATTGCTGAACATCATGCAGCATGTTCATGAGGCAACTCACTACCTCATAAAAAAGATACTACCTCATAACGTATACAAATATGAGCATTCTCAAGCTGTCCCCTAAGGTAACACTTGACTGTTCCATGAATTTAGTCACATCAGTGTACACTGGAGCACACAGTCAATTACTGTGGACTGCACAGTGAATTACACAGCTAATTCCATGTTTAATTAGACAGTCAATAACTACCAGTAATCACTTTCAAGTGTGTAATTTCTATCAAGAAACATCAAAAACATAAAAAACAAAGTGAAATTAAATTCACATTAAATTAATGACCACTGATACCAGCTTATTATAAATGTTAAACTGCAGACTTTAATTCTGATACTTATTCAGTAATCAGTGTTGGCGGGATTTAAAGGGTTAATCAGATCCAAATTCCATCAAAGAGAAACAAAGAAAGGGAGAGAGAGAGAGAGAGAGAGAGAGAGAGCCCATCCCAGAGAAAATGATTATTATAATATAATTATAATTATTGATAAATGATATAATTATTATAATAATCATAATTACTTTCTGTTATAAATGTTATTATGTCTGTTATGTATGTTCATACCATTGTTGTTAATTGTTATAAGGCTTTGGCAACACTGTAATTCACAGTCATGCTAATAAAGCTACATTGAATTGAATTGAATTGAATTGATAAAGAGAGAGATAGAGATATAAAGAGAGGCATAAAGAGAGAGAGAGAGAGAGAGCGAAAGCAAGAGAGAGGGATAAAGAGAGAGAGGGAGGAAGAGAGAGTGAGAGAGAGGGATAAAGAAAGAGAGATGGGCAGTGTGAGGAGAGGAGATTGGGTCAGCTGGGGTTGGAATGAGCTGAATGGGAGGCCTATGTTTAGGGGATTGGGCACACTAATGCTGATTGGCTCTCCAAAGGGAGAGGAGACGCATCAGAGATTCTGATTGGCTGTCGCAAGCACCCCGGGACATGTGGGCCAGGCTGGGACATGAGGGAGATGAGGCCAGAGTAAAAGAAGAGGGCAGATTTTTGCATGCAAGTGTGTGTGTGTGTGTGTGCGTGTGTGAGCATGTGTGAGTGTAGTGTGTGTATTTTTTTAGAACAGCAAAAAAGAGAACAATGAGATGACTACACTCACTTATCACTTATTTGATAGAGCAGTTTAAGTACTTTTACTAATGCTCTGTTCATAATGTTTCTTTTTCTTTAAATCTGCTTTTTCTATACTGTCCTAACTGTCCTTATTCTTTTTTCTTATTTCGGCAGTTTCTCCATTTATAAGAACTGGCCACATTCATAAAGCTGAACTTGTAGAGGCAAAGAAAAAAATCAGAACAAAATAGAGTGGAGAAAAAGTGGTTTCCACTTGGGTCTCGACTGCCCCTATACCATAAGCTGTTTGAATAGCTCCCTTATTGTGGCATCACAATAAGGAATCTCAAATAGAACCACCCTGGCACCACCCCTCACCTGTCGAGCCCCACCAGAGCCCCACCCACTAGATCAGTTGAAGAATCTCCATTTCTGTCTGCTGTTCACAGCAGGATTAGCCAGTAGACTTCTTCTGAGTGAGGGATCTGTACCTGCTGTCCATGGCAGGTCAGCAGATGAGGGAGATAGATATAAGTACTTTTAAATAATTCGCTTTGTGCGTATAAGCAGCTCTGCATTTAATATATTTTAAAGTGATTATAAAAAAAGAAAAGAGAAAAGAGGCTTCCTGTCAGAAATGAATTTGAATGGCTGAATATCAGGAAGACGTGTAGAGTGAGGTGCCCTTATGAGTAACACTGTAAGGAAGCTGGTAAGAGTGGTTAAACAGGCCTGACTGGAAGAGCTGAACAGACATAGCCAGGGCTGGAGTGTTGCTGGGGGTGTGTGAGAGGGCACAATGGCACAACCTCCACGCCCTCACGCATGCATACTTACTAAACACACACACACACACACACACACAGACACAGTTAGGTACTTAGGTGTATGGTTCTCTTGTCTGGAGGGCAGCAGTTTAACACAACACGAGCTGATGATCACGTTCCTTCTCTTTAGAATGTCTCTCTCTCTCTCTCTCTCTCTCTCC